>NW_016909918.1:631340-638074 GCF_001483705.2 Eufriesea mexicana
ATAAACCAACAAAGAAGCATTCGCATATTGTACAAAATACTCGAATGCACAAACAATGAAATCTAGAATAAAAGAAATAGAATCTGAAAGATAATTAAAACCTGAAACAGACAGAAAGAATATTTACGCGTCCCTTCCGAAGTCGAAGCGACAACTGGCTCGAGCCTTCACGCGGGCCCCTTATATAGCGGCGGCCGACCGAGGATCGGCGAAAATTTCCGAACTTTACCGATTCCTTTAAAAGTTACTTTTCCGCTGTAATAACTAATAATTTATTAACTTTTTTGACTTTTATCGTTAATATACTTTGCAAACTATTTGTTATCAACAATTTTAATTTATTATTAGCAATAAATTTAATGATTTATTAACTTTTTGTAAGTTATGGATACATTTTAACACGAATATGTCGCTTGTTTAAGTAGTAGCTAATAATCGATTAACTTTTTTACTTTTATTGTTAATATACGTTGCAAAATATTTGTTATTAACAATAAATTTATTAATTTATCAACTTTTTGTAAGTAATTAATACATTTTAACCCAAATACGTTGTTTGTTTAAGTAGTAACTAATAATTTATTCACTTTTTTCACTTTTATCGTTAATATACGTGGCAACATATTTGTTATTAACAATAAATGTAGGAATTTATTAACCTTTTGCTAATTATAGGTACATTTTCACGCAAATACGTTATATATACTAGTAATAGCCTATAATTTAGTAATTTTTCCTCTTGTATTATACATTTACGTTGAGACCAATTTGTTATTAGAAATAAGTGTAATAATTTTTACACTTTTGCAAATTATAGGTACATTTAAACATTAGTATGATATTATTCAAGAAGTAACCAATGAATTAATTCTTTTCTTGTATTATAAATTTACGATATGAACAAGTTATTATTAATAAGAAATTGGATTATTTATACATTTTTATGAACTATAACTGTATTTGAATAACGTCATTGCCAAGAATTCCGTCCACTTACCCGTCACATCCTCAAAAATCGTCAAATGTTTAACTGAAACATCGAAAATTTACAAAAGATAGAAAATATCTTAAACTTTGTGCGTAGCTCTTAGCTTGGTATAGTATCCCAAAGATTTCTCTCTGGAAAACGATACCAATTACCAGGTCTCACCACGTGGAGGTGGCTACGCATCGAGACCCGGACATGCGCCCTAGTGGCGCAGCCTGCTGGCGCTATCTGTATCAAAGGCATCCTAATCTAACTTGGAGCGAATTAAATTAATGTGACTCTACTGACACTTTATTTTATTTCGTGTCTTACACAGGGAATTTCGATTCGGTATACTAAAACTCTAAGATATTTTCGAGTTCCCATAGAAATAGGGAAATATGAAAAACGCGAGCGAGTTAAAAATCGCGATCGCGCCCGGACGAGTTCGCGATTATTCGAAAGACCGACTAGCCTACGAGACGTACTCTCGTGTACAAGGCAACTTCATGTCTCTGCACCCTCCCGATCGAACCTAGCCCACCCAGCCACCACAGACCCTGCCATGACTTACTCGAGAACGAGAGCGATCGACGAACCAGCGAAACACCCAAAATCAAGCCGAGGGTCCCTAGCGAGACCCTATAGACGGTCACGCAGGCATCTGCCACATGGGGGAGAAATTAATCATCCCATGGGGTCTGACCGCAGGCCCATATGCAATGTCACAGCTACAGGGCCCATACCCCGGTCGTGCACGCGCTGGTGTCCAGGACGACTAAGGCCGACAGACCCTCGTATTGATTCCAGATGAGTGCCAGCCCGCCGACTACCCTAGAACCGATGCGTGACAAGGGTGGCAGTGGCGAGGGTGAGTGTCGGAACGAGTCGTTTGGATGACTTACGAAACATGGAGTTATCGAGTACACGAGAGTACATCGCGCAGGCTAGTCGGTACTTAAGAACGATCGCGATTATGACGAGAACAATTATGTATTATTTGGTAAACGAGGGGGATAAGAGGAGAATAGTAAATTTATATACTTCGCTGCAAGTTAGGTAGCTTACCTTTGTGCAGATAGCGCGCACATGATACTTAGTCGAGGGATCTATCTTAGAACTACTTAGGTCTACTTAGGTCTAAACGCATGCTTCCCGAGTCGTCCAACGATGTCTTCTCAACGAAGTCTTGAAAAATTTTGAAAAACTTGAAAACCTAAAAAGAAAATGAAATGGATTAGTACAAGGAAACATGATAAAAGCGAAACGAGCATGAACCATGAAGGTAAACCAAATGTAAGAAACAACCCAACGATGAGATATAAATAACCAAAAAAAAAAAAAAAAAAATTAAAACCTGAAAAAAGAAAAAATAATTAATATCTGAAAAAAAAAATTATTAATATCTGAAAACAAAAAAAAAATGATTAAATTGTTTAATGGGGTGGGGTGAGGAAGGGGTTGCCAACCCTAACCTCACTTCGATCTCCCACCCCTTCGTGCACAAGAAAATTTAGATGTTACACTTCCGAAGCTGAACTGACAAATGAGTTTTGCAGCGTCGCGTCACCCCTTCTATAGCCACCGATCGGTCGAGTCCCCCACCCTGCTCAGAAATTTTTTAACTCTACCGATTCCATTATTTATTTTTTTTCCGCCTTAATAAGCAATAATTTATTAATTTTTTCATTGTTATTATAAATATACGTTGCGAGCAATTTCTTAGTAACAATATTAATCTGTTATTAACAATCAGTGCAATAATTTATTAATTTTTTGTAAATTATAGATATATTTTAACACAAGTATACATTTTATATTCGAGTATTAGCTGGAAATTTATTAATTTTTTCACTTTTATTATAAATTTACGTTATGAACAATTTGTTATTAACAATCAGTGTAATAATTTATAAAATTTTGCAAATTATAGGTATATTTTAATATATGTGCGCTATAAATTCAGGTAATAGTCAGTAGGTTATTAAATTTTTTACATTTGTTATAAACTTACGTGATGAACGATTTGCTGTTAACAATATTTATTTGTTATTAGTAATAAATTTGATCATTTTGATACTGATCGGTGATTTTGGTGTCGACTAATTTGGTGTCGACAATGAACTTCCTAACCTCCTTAATTTTTATATAATACTTCATTTTATTAAAAAATCATGCCTTTTTGGAGGAACTCACATTTTTCGGAAACTAAGAATGATAAAACAATTTCGATTATGAATTCGCGTTGAGAAAAGTAAATTCTACAAGTACCATCTAATGGATATTAATCGATTGATGATAAGGCAGATATTTTTATTATCATCCTAAGATATATTTTTAATTTAACAAAAAAGAAATTACTTATTCATTAAATTAGGAAATTTATTTGCAGCATTAATCGTCACATTTTCTAAGATAATGACTTAGATAATGACTCATATTACATTCTTATCCTTGGTCATATAGATACATTGTAGATAATAGTATTGTACTTTTTCGAAGAAAGTAATTTTCTGTTATATAAGTACAAAAATTAATTATCCTGTATTGCATTTTTATCACAAATTTTCCAATATTTTTAAATTATCCACAACAAAATGTCTATAATTTATCGTTCTGAATTTACTTTACCCATAGCATCCTTCCACTATTGTATCTAAAATTATTTCACGAATTCAATCACGAGAAATAGAGAATTATTATACAGAGAAATAGACGAATATTTTTAATATCTTTTATTTCGTTTTTCTTAATATAATTTACAAACTTGCTTAACTCTCGTATAAATCTAAAAATATAGATGCTCGTGCATGACGTAAATTGATAACGTAGAAAATAACAGGACACTTAAACCATCTGCGAGTTCCTAATTTATCTTGCGGATGGCGCTCGTTGTACATAGTACATTGTACGTTTCCATATATCACTATACATTAGGTATGTTTAAAAAATAGTACAAAATATTTTAATTCCGCTCTTCGACTTTATCTCCCTCTCTCTTACTCGCACACACACATACACACACACGTATACTCTCTCTTTATCACTCACGCTTATACACATAGGGAATTTCATTCCTACTTGTACGTGTACCTCGAAATAGATATTACAACGTTACAATAGCTCTCGTTCCGTTCTTATTGGAATGTTCGTACGGTTTACATATGCCCGCCATCTTTCGACGTGTCGCTCCAACCGATGGACCTTCGAATAGCCCTCTAAGGGTCTCCAATCGTACAAATATATTCTCCAATACAATAACTAATAAAATATAAAAATCACGTAAAACATCCCTATTAATACATCAATAACATCAAAATAGTACAATTTTAATTTCAATTTAAAATTAAACTAATTTCGACTTGAAGTTCTAAAATTTCTATCGAAACTGGCTTCGTTTGAATAAAAAATTGAACGTCAAATTAACTTCATCGTAAACTAAAAATTTTGAAATAAAATTAATTTGAATAAAATTTAGGAATTTAGAATTAAATTAATTCCACTGAAATTTCGAAGCGTAGAATTAATTTAAAATTCAAGTCGTACAATTTTAAGCCAACATTCAGAATTTTTCTCTACTATTTTAAAAGATTGATCAATTTTTCGATGAAAAGTCCACTCGAAATTCGAAAAATCAAATACTCTCTCGATTCCGTTGGTATTCTTCCGATTTTCTTTAAGCTATGTAAGCGAATATTCACCCTTCCGTTTGTGGAATGGCATCGAATAACGAGTCCATCAAGCACGAAGGTGGAGGATCGGTGAAAGAAGAGAACGATTCCAAGGTCTGACTCGAAGGGTTCAACGCCGGGGCGGCGTAAAATGGCCGAAGAAGCGGGCTCGACGAAGAAATTCCAGGGCCGTTCCTCCTCGAAGGGAAACGCGTTTTGGACCGGTAGTAAAACCGAGGGGGATCGTCGTTGCGGTTAGACGGTGCATCCTCGGTCACAAAAGGACCCTTAATGATCCCGCCGAGCGGTAGGATAGAAGAAAAAGAAGTGTGGGACGGTCTAGGGTCAGGAATATTTTTAGAAGAGAGCAGGTACCACCTAAACCAAGTAGCTTCGACACCCTATTGCACCTGTCACCTGTGGCAACGGTGGCACAGGTTCTTCCTGTGGCCAAGAAATTTGCATTATCCCCCCTCCTTGAATTGTCGCGGACAATGGAGGCGTTTTACAGTCCTTCCCTTTCCCATCTTTGCTCGCGTGTCTCTCTTGCTCTCGACGTCGAGGATCCTCTGGGAGCGCACTCGCAGTTCCAACTTCTTTGTCAACTCCTTCCGGTGTCGTGAACTTATTCTTAGTGAAGCGTAAGATAAGGCACATTCTCCATGTTCGTTTCGTTGTTTCATCGATGACACTGTTCTATGGTTCGTGACTTTACGCAGCTTCTATTGACGGTCAGTCGGGATTGGGTCATTGAAAAAGCTTCGATACGATTGTGGGCTTGGGCAAGTGCCATTTTCACTGCAGCCTAATTAGCTTAATTTTCGGAGGGATACTCGGTGTTTGATTAGAAAATAGTTAGGTGTATAATGATATTATATATATATATATATATACCTGTGTATTATCGATATTAATATTAGTAATATTATGGATATATATCATTACTAATATAGTATATATGCTATATATGTTATATAACGTGATATATAATATATATAATAGATATGCATGTATATTAGTAATATTCTAGATATTAATAATATATGATGATATATTATTAATATGCAATTTGTTAATATTAATTATCGTTTTATATTAACCCTTTGTGGACTGATCTTGGCATATATGCAGCATGGTATTTATATTTACTAAGTTGAGCATTATGTGGAAAATTGTTATAACATTATTGTCATCATTATTGTTGATATTTTTTCCCAATTTGTTATTTCTGGTGGTTTGTTATATATTTTACATATCTTTATATAAGGGTTCGTTCGTAAAGGGTTAACGGTATGTTGATATTATATATATATTAATAATAATATGCTATAATATATATTACCAACATCAGTCAAAAATAATATATATAGATAATATTACTAAAGTGCTATACTATATTCTTACAGTAGTATAGTAACAATTATATAATCATTTTCGTTTAAAAAATCCAGAATTGCACAGTCAATTAAATAAATTTTTTGTTCAATAATTCAATTAAATTTGACGAAAAGAAAAATTGTATCAAGTATTTTGCAATGACCCAATAGCATAGAATTCTTTTACTTTTCGTTAGTATTACTTTTAATTAGTTAATTTGCAATGCAATCCAAAATTGCACAGTGAATTAAATAAATTTTTTGTTCAGTAATTCAATTAAATTTGACGAAAAGAAAAATTGTATCAAGTATTTTGCAATGACCCAATAGCATAGAATTCTTTCACTTTTCGTTCTTATTATTTTTAATTAGTTAATTTTATACGCTCGTATGTTTAATCCTGCAATATACTATGGAAATAAAGAATCGCAATGTTGACATTATAAGTAAATTGACATTATGTAGTAACATCACAACCAATTGCTATCGTTTGAACATAGTTCGAAGCAAACTTCCAACTAATTATTATTTTTCTCTTTCGTATGTTAACCCTGGGGTACTCGCGAGATTGGAAGATCGATATCATGATCGCGAATGCTATTAACAGCGGTTAAATAAATTTTTCTACGACTCCGTGAACGATGTTCACGGAATGTCTCCTTTATCTAGCATGACCGATGCAAAAGTACGAAATTTTTGTTCACTCGTAAAATAGAATTC
>NW_016909918.1:638094-657110 GCF_001483705.2 Eufriesea mexicana
ATAGTTCTATATACACGAAAGTGCTCTCAGTGCACTAATACAATAAATTTTTGTCAAAGTTAACGCTCTCAACCTCTTCACGTTGTACTTTTCTTAAGGGTCCATTTTCCTTTTCTCGTTTCTCCCTTATCGAATATAAAAATACAGCCATGTATAAACTATAGATAGAAATTTTCTTTAATTGCCAGCGAGACTTAAAATCGTGTCTGACAGTGGTAAAAATATCGTCACGACTCTTCCATCACGTTTTCGATCACGTTTCACACGCGAAGAAAGAAGAAAGAATAAATATTGTCAGTTTGAAAAATAGATATTGTCATTTCGATATTGTAATTTGTCTACGATCAATGAAGATCAAGATAGAAATGTATTTACTAGCAACTTCTTCATAATTTCTTTCCATCCCCCCCTCCCCCCATATAATTTCCCTGGTCATAGAAAATCGATAACTCGATAAATTTCTAATAGTTTCTCTAACACATCGATATGTACAACAATCATAAATGCTCTTCTCGTAAACACTGTCGATAACAATAAAAATACAATAAACGTTACACCTAGCATTTTAATACAATATTTATCAGCTAATTTGTCATTCGAGTACTTAACAATTAAAATAATTAGACACTTAACAATTAAGATAATGTTGAGTTAAATTTGCGATAAAGGAAGATAATACAATTTATACATCGTCAGTTCGATAAACTAAACAATACCACAGTCTATAACAATGCTATCAAAATCCTCGATCTCTGACAAACTCCTGCTGACAGGAAGATATAGCTAACTGCTGTACAATGCTCCAAGATCGACTACAAGACGATCACTCGACGTTCGTGACGATATTTCTACCATGGCAGAACGACTCTCATCATTTGGCATGTTTCATTTTCTATAAGTACCACATAAAAGGTCAGGAGTCCAAGCTGGCGTAGGCCCACTAAATTGGTCCCAATTACCAGTCAACGAGACGACTCGGGGAACCTCGTCAAAGGCCAGATCGATGCCCAATTGTCCAAAACAAAGGCCTACGTCGATCAACACGATCAAACGTGAGCCTACGCCACCTGGAATCCCCATTGAACCACCCTAACACAAGAACTTTCTCTTCCAGCACTTCGTTGCCGTTCAAATAGAAAAATACTCTCCAAGAAAAAATAGATCCCATCACTTCAACCATATCCAAATGACGTCCATGACGATTCCACTTGCGAGCAAAAGAAAACAGTCTCCTCCTCGACCCAGTTTCACAGCAGACGATCGTTTGGCATTCACCACTGACCACCCCTTCTACCGACGCATTATGTCCGCTATAGTGAAGCCCTGTCTGGCTGGGGCAGGTCTAGGAGGCGGTGGTGGCTGCGGGGTGGGCGCCCTCAGGGGTCTGGACACCTCTTCTTCTCTCTCTCTGTCACGTTCTCTCTCCCTGCTCTGTTCGATCTCGCGTTCCCTCTCTCGCTCCCTCTCGCGTTCCTGCAGCTCGAGAAGCACCCTCGAGGGTCCAGGCGAGCCGATTCTTCGTCTGTACGAAGTCAGGATTAATGGCGGCGGGGGTGGCAGGGCCCCTGGTGGGTTCTGAGTGACCGAGTGGCCACCGTTTCCACCACTGGTCACTGTGGAGGGCTTCACCGCTGGCAATAGGTCTCTTCTGATCTGTAGCTGAGGTCTCTGGGGTAGAGAGGACGCGGACGCTGCCGTTGGGGGCGGCTGAGGTGGTCCGGATGAGGCTTGAGGTGGGTAGGACGTGTTCGTCGTGGATGTCGGTAAGGAAGAGTTCGTCGTTGACGCGGACGTCGATGACGACGAGCCAGTGTCCGGACAATCTTCTTCCGGGCTGTCGTCGTCCCTGAGGGCCTCTTCCAGTGCTTCCGGTGGCACGTCGCCTACTGCGTGCGTCAACGCGTGCCTCCTCAGGTCGCAGTTCCTGCGAAAGACTTTGCCACAGGAGGTACACTCGTAGGGTTTGTGATCTGTGTGGGTGAGGAGGTGGGTTTTCAGGTTACTGCGCTGGTTGAAGCTTCGCGCGCAGACGGGACACTTGTGGGGGGACTCTTCCATGTGAAGGATCTTGTGCACGGCCAGGGTGCGGCTCTGACAGAAACCCTTGCCGCACTCGCCGCATTTGAAGGGCTTCTCTTTACTGTGGATGTACCTGCAATGAGCATAGGGTGGGTTTAGTTGCATCTCGCGTTAGTAGGGTGTTCTAAGTGTTGAATATTGGAATAGAAGACTCGAGTACTGAATTGTGATACGGTATTAACCCTTTATACCTATGAACGAGGTACCTAGAGCGATGTCAATTTATTGCGGATCTCTTATACAAAGACTTACAATCAAAGATATTTTATCACAGATATTCTACTCGTTGTCGAAAGTACTGGTCCATAAATCCTATTAAATCGGAGCAATAAAATCCCTAACCTAACTTTCTCACAATCCTCCTCGCATAACTTTCTCATAAATCTCTAACCTGACTTTCTCACAATTAACCTGGTTGTACGTAAAATGGAAAAGAGAATTACCTATGATCTCGAAGGTGATCCTGTCTTCTGAAAGCCTTGCCGCAGATGTCACACGAGTACGGCCTCTCATCCGTGTGTGTTCTCTCGTGAATCAACAAATTGTACGACTTTGTGAACTGACGATTACAGAATTTACAGATGAACTGCTTCTTAGGCCTGGACGCTCTAGGGTCCACCAGGTGGATAGAGAGCCGAGCCACCAGGAAATGGACCAGCAAAGACTGGGTAACCGGGTGGTGGTTCCAGGAGAGGCGGTGGAGGAAGCAAAAGAGCCCTCGCGGCTAACTCCTTCCTCTTATCCGCCATCATAGCCATAATTTCGTAACTGGACGAGGACTTCCTCGCGACGGATGGCTCTGTGCCGACCTCGTGGTCCGGATTCGACGTGGTCGATGAGGACGGCGGTGGCCCCGGCAGGTGGGGATGCATGTCGCCTGGGTATGGCGCCAGATGTAGCCTCGAAGGCACCACGGGTACGAACGCGGACGATTCGCGGTGATGAGGGTGGCCGAGACCAGCCACCAGGCCATGTCGATGATGGTGATAAGCGGCCAGGGCACTTGACGGGTCGAAACCCCTCGAGGTCGACTGTGCCGCTGATCCTGACGATGATGCACTCGCTGAAGAAGGAGCCGACCTTGGTGACGGCCCAAGGCCCAGGTCTCGACCTCTGCTCGTCTCCTCCGAGACCGTGGCCGAGGCCGAGGCCGACGACGCCACGATGTCCGTCGGCATACCGATGACACCTGCAATGAAAACCAACCCTGCTGCTGATCCTTGACTAGCTTACGTTACGCGTGGGTTATTGTTGCCGAGGTTGCTGGAAATGGGAGAGGGCAGTTTCTTGACCTGCTAGGCTAGATTTATGTTTAAGGTGAGAAGGGTAGCGAATGGAGATAGGGGTGGAGAAGTAACGACGGTTCTATTTATGGTATTGTATGGCTTCCTGTTATTGCAGGTAGCTTATTGGTTCTAATTTAATTATGGCCTGGGTTTTGTTTGGTGGAGATAATTTGATGAGAATGGTTTCGGGTGAGACACAACACGAAAATAAGCAGTGTTTTGATCGATTTTTATAGTCTCAGTTTGTTTTGTTTTAGACAGTTTATAATAAGAATGGAGATTAATGCATACAAGTTCTGTTGGTTTAAGTTTGAAACACGTTTGATGTTCATTTGAGCACCTTATTATTGTGTATTGTTGTAGATTTCTTCTTCCCTTCTGAGATATTAATATCAGTACGAATTGCAGATATTTAATTGTTTATGAGAGACACTATTTTCTATAACATTTTACACAAATTGTACTACTTTCTGATTAATTAACAATGCTTCTTAACAATAAGAATGTATCCCAATATTGTATTTTGTTCATTAATGACACGATAACAATTTAAATTTTCCAAATTTAATTTTGTATGTTTATCGAACTACACATTCGAAAATTAAATATTTATATTAGCATGCTTTATCTTTCCAGATAAATTTCAGTAATCTAAGCAATTTCTTATTCGCCTCCATCTGTTTGTTATTCATTCTTATCTTCATTTTCAACGTATTAACATTTTTACTAACGTTCTATAACGTTAAATTCGCAAGATTAATTCGCGAGTACTTTCAAGTAACGGCAAGTAATGCAGCCAAATATTTTTATTTCCGTTCCATGTTCCTGATAAGATAAAGTTTTTACTATATATAACGTTTACTCCGAAACAAATGATTCAGACTTTCTCAAAAGGACAGCAGTACTTCGAAACGACAAGTTCTAAAATGACTTTCACGTTGTTGCAAAATGGTAACGTGTACTTTGATTACGAAATGCCTTGGAATCGCGATTCAAGGACTTTAGGTGCGTTTATTACGTTTCTTTCTCTCAACTCCCCAAATCTGCTCTTTCCTATATCATTGAATGAAAAGTAACTAATAAATTACAATTGCCGTATCTCGAATACATTCGCATATATGCGCATTATCATCGATAATCGTTCGTTTGAAATTAAGTACAGGAATCCACGTGACAAGGTTAAGTGTAAACCACGTTAAACATATCCGCCATCTTGCTATTCGTCTGTGACTCCCATTAAACATCGATACGCATTGCTCCTATATCTCGCGATACTATACATTATCATAACAAACACCCGCTCGATACCATTATCATAAATTTTGATCAATAATCCCCTCTTATAACACGTTTCGACTAAATCCAAAATTCTTCCAACGAATTAGACAACAATTAGGCAAAAAGCAATCTTCCTCGAGCAACAAACTCGATTCGCCGTTCTACGGGGACGAAACTGTGAGAAAAACACGGGGACGAAATCTCGCAAGCAACATCTCATTCACGATAATTCGTGGAACGTTTATATCCGGGCATATAAAACAAAAGGTCTGGGAGCTACAGCCACGGCTAATTGCTCATCACGGCGGAATGAGAAACAAGACTCTATCGCGTATCGCGTTTCCCAGACAATTGTGCGATAATACGTGGAACCCGCTCCCGTTTGCCAGCCGCGTGCGTTCCACGAACGTGAACTGGTTATCTCGAGTCGAGCACACCTGCCAACATGGCTTCCGCGGACCCAGCGGTCACGGCTAGTCCTAGCGGCCATGTTGGAATCGCCAATGCCCACAGGAATGCAACGGACGTGAACCACAGCTCGTCCGTCTCCATCCACCCATCGGTCATCCGAACCAGACCAAAGCCTACGTCCTAGAAACAAGCTCACCAGGGAAACGTCGGCCGAGAACACTTCCCGATCTCGCGTTTACTCTCCGCCAATGGTCCACCGTCGCATCTCCGCCCGAGACGTGTGATCCTGTCCAGCGTTCGCTGGCGGAAGCATTCGTCGCGACACCAGGATCACCTACATCGAGTCACTGGCACGTACGCCGCTGCTCATTCCTCCGTCGCTTTATCGGGAAACCATCCGCGAGCACCCACGTAAGCACACACACACACACACAAACACACACACAGGGATCCGCACTAGCAACACACTGTGAACACTGAGTTGGTAGGGGCACACGATTTCGGCCACGAATCCCAGGCCGACGCACCTCCTTCTAGATACTCGCGGACCGACACTTCTCTTCCGGGATGGCGATCACGCGGAATCACGGTGGAAAAAGGGCGACGAGATACAACCGCGTAGCCGCAGACGCAGCACGTCCCTTCTTTCTCGGTCGTGGACACGAAGGAGCGCGCGGTTTACTGCGTGTTGGACGCCGCCAGGTAGGCTACCTCGGCGCACACCCACGCAGCCGAGGCACACGCATGGTCCACACGCACGCGGCACACAAGTAACCGGCCACGACTTGCCTGGGAGTCTTTCCGTTCGGCTGCCGCTAGTAGCGCTGCTGCTGGATGCTGTGCGCCGACTGCCTCGCTCCTCACCGGCGGTGCGACAGAGTCCGATGGAACCGGCCAATGGGAGTCCAACCGAGACGCAGGAGAACCTGGAGCAGGCCCTAGCGATGGGACCGACTCCCTTCCACGCAAGAACTCCGCTGGAACAATCTACTACTTCGCACGAGGTTCAATCTTGCATCTTGGATGGAGCTGAACGATGCTTGCATAAATCTGTGGTTACGAGGAATCGCATAGTCTGGCAAACTCGAGAGCCAACTGTGTTACGATATAATTGGCTAGTTGCTTACTTTATACTTCCATGTGAGGATTCTTAAAATCGGTGTCTTAACTTTGTGTTGTATTATTTTGTATGTACTATAATTAGTATATTATGGCTTTCCTTTTTTTATGGGAGCATTTTAGAGACTTTTAGTTTCCATTTGGGGCCCAGTGGTCAGGCACAGTGCTGATCCGATCTGACACCAGTTTTGGAAGCATATACAAGCAGTCACGTGTGTCGCATTTATGGCAGGGTTAAGGGATGAAGCAATAAATTGAAACTTAGGCGTGACATCGGTATCTAAAGACTGTAGTCATAGTAGCGTCTTTAGGGTCACATTAGTGTCCACGGTGTCAGCAGCAGGGTTAATTTAAATGGAAAGCAAGCGGGGCTGCAGAAATACGGGAGTGATTTTACTCCAACAGGCATGGACAAGCGTGCGAGAGTGTATTTGCATAGTCTATGTACGGGTTGAATTTCATTTGCATGAAAATTTAAATTGGACATGCAAATAAGAGTTGGAGCAATGTAGGAACGTTGGTTCAACAGGGGATTTAAGGAACGACACGGTGGTCGCATTAACGTTTACAACTTGCACGGTCGAGACGTCGTTAATACGTTGTGATAAAATCAGATAAGTAACGGGAATACTAAAGATAACAATTGGTTAAATCATTAAATACATAAACGTACGTAACATTTGTACCAAGCTGCAACGCAACTATAATGTGTATTTTGTGATTCAAAACACATTTCGGGATATTCTTAAATTCACCTGGCTACCTAGCTATAAAATGGTCAATATCATTTTTCCTGTATGAACATTCCACTATGTAGATATTAAAATCACTAGGAAAAAGTCCCAAGTCCCTAGGATAAAAATACAGGAATATTACCAATAGATAATCTTTTCCAAATTATGAAAATTATTTCGTTATATAAATTTTATTTCATTTATATAAATTCATTAACTTCGGTTATTAACTACCACGTGATTAAGGCTACTGTCCACACCGGAAGATTGCATTCGCACTCGCGATATTCGAAAAGTTGCAGCGATCCATCACAATCGATCGCACCCCGCACAGGGCGCAATCAATTTCACAGCAGTTTTGTTTCCTGCAACCTCCGAGCTGCGCACTGTGTCGAATCCATCGCTAACAGAGACGTAGAGCAAAGGGGGCCAGGAACGAGGGAGGGAGATCCACGGGTATCCTATCTACCAGTGCCTACGACGCGATGCCGCGCAGGTTGAACGCAGGAGGTTTAGGTAGGGACGTGGTATGAGGAACAGGTGCGTAATAGTAAGGTTCGGTGCCCCCCTGATCGATAAACACCGATCTGCTTCGAATCCCTCTCCTCTATCCACGACCCGTCTACTCTCCTCCGATCCTTCGAAATTCCGCTCAGGACATGTCTCGTCTATGCTCGAACCGAATCGTCTCGAATTCCCCCGAATAATTCACCGAGGTACTTACACACCTGGTCAGTCCATCCAGAAGCAATGGACCGAACCTCCGCGCGTTTCCACTTCGCCTGTACCCCGAACGGCAAGCCAGGGAAGCAAGGATAAATCTGAGTGGAACAGTCACGAACGTCGATTGTCTACGAGAAAAATGGCGGATCGTGGATGAGACGTGAGACACGATGGAAACGCGATGTTCGTAGGAGCGTTACGGAAGGTAAAAAATCGTGGGGCAGGTTGTAAGTCCACCTGTAGGAAACTCGTGCGGCGCCGGCACTGAAGAAGGAGATCGGTTGTTGGTGGGCGGGAAGGGGAGAGGCCAGCGGCCAGAGGCACTCAGAGAGATCGAGCCTCGATCTTTCCTCTTCTTCTTCCTCTGCCCGGTACCCGGTGTCTCTGTCCATCGTTCCGCGGGTCTGTGTCCAGTCCATCCCTCTCCCTCACGGGCAGAGAGACCCTGTTCTTTTTCTTTCTTTCCGTCTCTTTTCTGCTGGCAGCAGCCGCCGACGCCCAGCCGGTTTTACACCGGCGGATCGATCCAATCGAGTGTCTCGGAGGAACGAGGCTGGTTCTAGTTCATGGATCGTGGATTTCGCTCCACTTGCCTAGAACAACCGGCGTAATTGTTCGTCTGCCCTGGTCCCGGGGGATTTGCTCGCGCCACGATCGCCGCGCCACGCTTCCTCGTGTGGCCAATCGAACGGTGAGCGAAGCGCGGAGATCACGGCAACCGGCTATGCGCTTGTGTACAGACGTGGCACGAGGACCCCGTTCTTTCGTTTCGTTTTGGTTCGCCTTCGTTTCGTTACAGTGGCTACGCGAACTGTCGCGATTCTTCTTTCCACACGGGGTCGCCGTGATTCTTTTGCAACGCTTTCCAATGGTCTCTCGTGTATTTTCTTTAGCAGAAGATTCTTCCTTGCACCGTGAGCGTCGTTACTTTAATTCGCTTTTGAATGGCCTCTGGTGTATTTTCTTCGGGAGAAGATTCTTCTTTGCACGGGGTCCCGTCGTTTCTTTAATTCGCTACCGACTGGTCCCTGGTGTACTTCCTTTGGAAGAAAATTTTTCTTTCGAACAGGTCGCGTCGTTTCTTTAATCTGGTTCCGAATGATCTTTGGTCTTTGGTGTACTTTCTTCGGCAGGAGATTCACCTTTCGATGGAGTCGTGCTGCTATTTTTGAATTGCTTTGCAATTATTTTTGGTGTATTTCTTTCCGTAGATTCTTGTTTCCATGGGGTGCATCGTTTCTTCTAGAATGGTATCGAATGGTCTTTGATATATTTTCTTCAAGAGAAGATTTTTATTTTAACGAAGTTCTGTTGCTATTTTTGAATTGCTATACAATTATTTTTGGTGTGTTTCTTTCTGTAGATTCTTCTCTTCATGGAGTGCATCGTTTCTTCTAGAATAGTATCGAATGATCTTCGATATATTTTCCTCAATAGAAGATTCTTGTTTCGACGAAGTTCTGTTGCTATTTTTGAATTGCTATGCAATTATTTTTGGTGTATTTCCTTCTATAGAAGATTCTTGTTTCCATGTGGTGCATCATTTCTTCTGGAATAATGTCGAATAGTCTTTGATGTATTTTCTTCAAGAGAAAATTCTTCTTTCGATGAAATCCTGTTGCTATTTTTGAATTGCTTTGCAATTATTTTTGGTGTATTTCCTTCTGTAGCAGATTCTTGTTTCCATGGGGTGCGTCATTTCTTTTGAAATAATGTCGAATGATGTCTCATGTATTTTCTTCAGGAAAAGATTCTTCTTTCCAGAAAGTAACGTCGTTCCTTTAATTCTTCATAGAATGGTTTTTGGTATACTTTCTTCGGAAGAAAATTCTTCTTTCGATGGAATCGTGTTACTATCTTTAAACGGCTTTCCAATTATCTTTGGTGTATTTTCTGCTGCAGAAGATTCTTGTTTTCATGGTATAACGTCGTTTCCTTTGCAAAGGCTTCGAATAGTCTCTGGTGCATTTCCTTCGGGAGAAGATTCTCCTTTCGATGGAGTCGTGTTGCTTTCTTCGGAATGGTTTCCATTTGCCTTTGGTGTATTTTCATCTGTAGAAGACTCTTCTTTCAATAGACGTATGTTGTTTCTCCTTGATCAGTTTCAACTGATTTCTAGTAGATTTTCTTCCGAAGATGATTGCTTTCTCGACGTAGTCGTGTTGTTTTCTTTGAATTTCTGACGTATTTTTTTCCGAAAAAGAGTCTCCTGAGGAAAGAAAATGGTAGCAGATAGACGGTTGTTGATATGAATTTGCTGGAGTATGTGCATGGCTTTGTAAATTGGATATTAACCTCTTCGTTGTATAGCTGCGGGTTTGTCGGTTAAAGTTTTATGGAGATTGTTTTATGTCGGTGATCTCTTTTACAAGGATAAAGTAGTTAGGGTAATGATGTACATCGAGCAATTTTGACGTGGCTGTTGGGGAGAAACTAATACCATTTGATGCGATATGGATCGTAATTATGTATGTAATGATAAGTATTTGGATGGAGTTCGTGTAATGAGACATAATTGCAAGGAAATTTGAGGTTAGTTATTATGGGATTTTCAGGCAGCATGTTTATGAAGATGTCTGTAGATTTTGGTAACATCGAGTAACGTTTCTCTCTGATTTGACGTATCTACACATACAATTAGTGACAAAAGGTAAAGAACAAGATAATTCTTTGCCTTCTAAAATATGTACATTATTATTTCAAATTTATTATTTTAATATTTTGTTTTATTATTGTTATTACTTTATTATTATTATCATTATTTTTATTATTAGTGTATTATTTTATTATTATCATCATTATCCTTATTATTAGTTTATTATTTTATTATTATCATCGTCAGTATTTTTATTATTTTATTTTCTTCTTATTATTATTTTATTATTACCATCGTTATCTTTATTATTATTTTATTATTAATGGGGTGCGTCATTTCTTTTGAAATAATGTCGAATGATGTCTCATGTATTTTCTTCAGGAAAAGATTCTTCTTTCCAGAAAGTAACGTCGTTCCTTTAATTCTTCATAGAATGGTTTTTGGTATACTTTCTTCGGAAGAAAATTCTTCTTTCGATGGAATCGTGTTACTATCTTTAAACGGCTTTCCAATTATCTTTGGTGTATTTTCTGCTGCAGAAGATTCTTGTTTTCATGGTATAACGTCGTTTCCTTTGCAAAGGCTTCGAATAGTCTCTGGTGCATTTCCTTCGGGAGAAGATTCTCCTTTCGATGGAGTCGTGTTGCTTTCTTCGGAATGGTTTCCATTTGCCTTTGGTGTATTTTCATCTGTAGAAGACTCTTCTTTCAATAGACGTATGTTGTTTCTCCTTGATCAGTTTCAACTGATTTCTAGTAGATTTTCTTCCGAAGATGATTGCTTTCTCGACGTAGTCGTGTTGTTTTCTTTGAATTTCTGACGTATTTTTTTCCGAAAAAGAGTCTCCTGAGGAAAGAAAATGGTAGCAGATAGACGGTTGTTGATACGAATTTGCTGGAGTATGTGCTTGGCTTTGTAAATTGGATATTAACCTCTTCGTTGTATAGCTGCGGGTTTGTCGGTTAAAGTTTTATGGAGATTGTTTTATGTCGGTGATCTCTTTTACAAGGATAAAGTAGTTAGGGTAATGATGTACATCGAGCAATTTTGACGTGGCTGTTGGGGAGAAACTAATACCATTTGATGCGATATGGATCGTAATTATGTATGTAATGATAAGTATTTGGATGGAGTTCGTGTAATGAGACATAATTGCAAGGAAATTTGAGGTTAGTTATTATGGGATTTTCAGGCAGCATGTTTATGAAGATGTCTGTAGATTTTGGTAACATCGAGTAACGTTTCTCTCTGATTTGACGTATCTACACATACAATTAGTGACAAAAGGTAAAGAACAAGATAATTCTTTGCCTTCTAAAATATGTACATTATTATTTCAAATTTATTATTTTAATATTTTGTTTTATTATTGTTATTACTTTATTATTATTATCATTATTTTTATTATTAGTGTATTATTTTATTATTATCATCATTATCCTTATTATTAGTTTATTATTTTATTATTATCATCGTCAGTATTTTTATTATTTTATTTTCTTCTTATTATTATTTTATTATTACCATCGTTATCTTTATTATTATTTTATTATTATTAAAATGGGTTTTATGCAAAGTATTTAAAAAAATTTGTTTATTAATGTATGAGATGTTATCTCTTTATCCTAATAGAAAAATAATATAAAATAATAATCTAATATAAAAGATGAAAATTCTCAAACGATTATGCATGTGTTCCTTTTGTCAATGAGTGTATTCAATAAGAAATCATTCATTCATTATCACTAATTATTAATTGATTAATTAGATCAAAATAATTCGATCAATGATTCCCTTAGGTAAAGGTGTAATAAAAATTTTCAATTTCCATTAATCTGTACGAGTTAAATTACAAGTGAAAATTGTATATTAAGCGACACTACTACCTCACTCATCGATATTCAAAATTGAAAATATCAATCAGGAAATTCCACTGATGCACACGTGTTCCAATGCGTGATTACAGAATCTTGCGTTGCTTAAGTGCAGTTCGATGATCGTGTCTTTCTGCAGAAGCTCGTTTATCTAATCGCGATACGAAGAAGAAATTGCTATATACCACGTGATATCTTGTAACATAAATGTGTTTTGAATTTTTTTGGACGATAGCAAGTTTACCAGCCGAAGTAGACATTTTACAGTTACCCGAGAGATCATCCTTCACGATATTCGCTCAGAAACTCGAGAGTCAATAATTGAATAAGAAATGAAGGAATATTATTTTCTCGGGTAGTAGCTCGAAGATGAATATTATTAGCGACTTCCTGTTCATATCCCTAAGTAATATCGCACTTTTCCTCATTTCATCCTATTGTACGTGAATTATGAACGAGAAGACAAAATTTTTAAGGAAAGAAATTTATAGAAATATTTTATAGTGCAATTATATAGTATTTTTAATTTTTATATTTCATTCGAATTCTAAAATTTTATACTATCAAACAATAGCGATACCAATATAGTGTAACCCTTTCCACTCGAGAGGGCACCTTCAATTACCATTTAATAAAATTTTGAAGATATTAACCCTTTGCGCTCTACGATCTTTTGGCCAAAGAAGGATAGGAGTTCAAAGATTTTCTGCTAGAAAGCAGACGATATTTTTCTAAGCGAGAATAAGAAATCGTATGATAATTAACACGTAGAATTATTTGACATCGATACCTCGCACACCGTTACGTTATCTGAAATTTGACATATTTATGAATATCGAGCTTCGAAATTTTATCAAATGGGGACTGAAAGAAGCCTTTCGAGTGCAAAGGGTTAATTAATATATCAAGTTTAAGATAATATAACAGTATGACAAGTATTGAAATCGAATAATTCTACGTGTTAATTATTATACGATTTTTTATTTACTGCTGAAGAAAATATTGCTAGCTTTAAAGCAGAAAATCTTTGAATTTCTATAATTTAGCGAAAAAATCGTCGAGTATATTGCAATTTTTAAATGAACAAAATTAATTTCATAAAGTTTGACAGGGTATTTATTAATAATATTCATTTATTAATAAATTAATAACAAAATCATGCTTTATTTTTAAAGCAAAATGAAGTATAATATATCCCTCCCTAATTGGGATATATGTTTATAAAAGAATATAAAATTATTTTTATAGTAATTTTAATTACTACAATTGTGTAGTAGTAATTATGTTTGCACTAATTTGAATTACTACAATTAATTAGAAATTTTAACATTGTATTCATAAGTAAATTCTTTTCTTATTTTGAAATAGGTTAATTAAAATCATATACTGTATTTAGATAACTTCTTGGTATTCTGAGTTATTCAGTGGTCAGTTTTATAGCAGAAATTTTTTGAATTTTTACTCTTCTCTATGCAAAAAGTCGTCTAGTGCAAAAGGTTAACACTCGAGAGACGACTCTCAGTCACCATTTAATCAAACTCTAATTATCATTATTAATTAATACCTCGAACTTAAAATTGCCCAACAATGCGTGGAATATCGAGGTAAAATAATTCCACGTCTTACAATTAATTTGCTCTTCTTATTTAGCGTTTTGAAAATATTGTCGACTTTATGGCAGAAAGTTTCCGAATTACTATGTTCTGTAACGAAAAGATCACCAATGCAAAGGATTAATTGACAAATAACTTCCTACGTAATGCAAATTTCTATTCAAATTTGACAAGTATCACAATTTTAGAGAAACGAATGGCAACAATATGATTTAGTCGGAGGAAGAATTTCCATAATTTCCATAAAAAATATTTATCAATTTTGCAATTGCTATAGCCTTATCGAATATCAAGGATACCAACATAATCCAGTTGAAAAATCGCCTGATTAATTTCACTTCTTACGCAAGGAGAATTTCCAATCAGACGCGGCCTCGGCATTACTCATGCAACGATCGACTTCGTGGCTTTCGTATTCGGGTTATCAAAATAGAAAAATAATATAAAATAATAATCTAATATAAAAGATGAAAATTCTCAAACGATTATGCATGTGTTCCTTTTGTCAATGAGTGTATTCAATAAGAAATCATTCATTCATTATCACTAATTATTAATTGATTAATTAGATCAAAATAATTCGATCAATGATTCCCTTAGGTAAAGGTGTAATAAAAATTTTCAATTTCCATTAATCTGTACGAGTTAAATTACAAGTGAAAATTGTATATTAAGCGACACTACTACCTCACTCATCGATATTCAAAATTGAAAATATCAATCAGGAAATTCCACTGATGCACACGTGTTCCAATGCGTGATTACAGAATCTTGCGTTGCTTAAGTGCAGTTCGATGATCGTGTCTTTCTGCAGAAGCTCGTTTATCTAATCGCGATACGAAGAAGAAATTGCTATATACCACGTGATATCTTGTAACATAAATGTGTTTTGAATTTTTTTGGACGATAGCAAGTTTACCAGCCGAAGTAGACATTTTACAGTTACCCGAGAGATCATCCTTCACGATATTCGCTCAGAAACTCGAGAGTCAATAATTGAATAAGAAATGAAGGAATATTATTTTCTCGGGTAGTAGCTCGAAGATGAATATTATTAGCGACTTCCTGTTCATATCCCTAAGTAATATCGCACTTTTCCTCATTTCATCCTATTGTACGTGAATTATGAACGAGAAGACAAAATTTTTAAGGAAAGAAATTTATAGAAATATTTTATAGTGCAATTATATAGTATTTTTAATTTTTATATTTCATTCGAATTCTAAAATTTTATACTATCAAACAATAGCGATACCAATATAGTGTAACCCTTTCCACTCGAGAGGGCACCTTCAATTACCATTTAATAAAATTTTGAAGATATTAACCCTTTGCGCTCTACGATCTTTTGGCCAAAGAAGGATAGGAGTTCAAAGATTTTCTGCTAGAAAGCAGACGATATTTTTCTAAGCGAGAATAAGAAATCGTATGATAATTAACACGTAGAATTATTTGACATCGATACCTCGCACACCGTTACGTTATCTGAAATTTGACATATTTATGAATATCGAGCTTCGAAATTTTATCAAATGGGGACTGAAAGAAGCCTTTCGAGTGCAAAGGGTTAATTAATATATCAAGTTTAAGATAATATAACAGTATGACAAGTATTGAAATCGAATAATTCTACGTGTTAATTATTATACGATTTTTTATTTACTGCTGAAGAAAATATTGCTAGCTTTAAAGCAGAAAATCTTTGAATTTCTATAATTTAGCGAAAAAATCGTCGAGTATATTGCAATTTTTAAATGAACAAAATTAATTTCATAAAGTTTGACAGGGTATTTATTAATAATATTCATTTATTAATAAATTAATAACAAAATCATGCTTTATTTTTAAAGCAAAATGAAGTATAATATATCCCTCCCTAATTGGGATATATGTTTATAAAAGAATATAAAATTATTTTTATAGTAATTTTAATTACTACAATTGTGTAGTAGTAATTATGTTTGCACTAATTTGAATTACTACAATTAATTAGAAATTTTAACATTGTATTCATAAGTAAATTCTTTTCTTATTTTGAAATAGGTTAATTAAAATCATATACTGTATTTAGATAACTTCTTGGTATTCTGAGTTATTCAGTGGTCAGTTTTATAGCAGAAATTTTTTGAATTTTTACTTTTCTCTATTCAAAAAGTCGTCTAGTGCAAAAGGTTAACACTCGAGAGACGACTCTCAGTCACCATTTAATCAAACTCTAATTATCATTATTAATTAATACCTCGAACTTAAAATTGCCCAACAATGCGTGGAATATCGAGGTAAAATAATTCCACGTCTTACAATTAATTTGCTCTTCTTATTTAGCGTTTTGAAAATATTGTCGACTTTATGGCAGAAAGTTTCCGAATTACTATGTTCTGTAACGAAAAGATCACCAATGCAAAGGATTAATTGACAAATAACTTCCTACGTAATGCAAATTTCTATTCAAATTTGACAAGTATCACAATTTTAGAGAAACGAATGGCAACAATATGATTTAGTCGGAGGAAGAATTTCCATAATTTCCATAAAAAATATTTATCAATTTTGCAATTGCTATAGCCTTATCGAATATCAAGGATACCAACATAATCCAGTTGAAAAATCGCCTGATTAATTTCACTTCTTACGCAAGGAGAATTTCCAATCAGACGCGGCCTCGGCATTACTCATGCAACGATCGACTTCGTGGCTTTCGTATTCGGGTTATCATCGGGTTTTCCTATTCACCTTGCTTTCTAGTCTGGGCAAAAATCGGCCTCGAAATCGGCTGGCAAACGCGGGCGTTCGCCAGTGGCGGATAGACGAGTCCCGTGTGGCCGATCGATAGATCGCCCATCGAGCGACCTCCTGGCATGAATATTAAGACAAATTTCTCGAATATCGGCCCGCTTGCCGTGCATCGACCAGCTCGCAGCGTGATCGAAGCCGTTCTCTCGCAGCGAACCAAGGAACAAACCCCCTATTGATGCACCGTCGATGTTCATCAACTATTTTAATGTCCCGTGAATTTCTGCTCCGTGCCACGGGAAAGCTGCCAATGATAAAAACTGACTACTGACGTCTGCAGAGGTTAAAGTATCCTCCTGGGTTTCGTTGATCTTAATTTTTTAATTTGTGCTCGGAAATGTCTGTGGACGATAGAGTATCCTCCTGGGTTTGGTTGATCTTAATTTTTTAATTTTTGTTCTGTAACGTCTGTAGACAGAATATTCTTCGGGGTTTGGTTGATTTCAATTTTTAAATTTTTGCTATGTGTCACGACACAGCTGCCAATGACTAGAACTAACTACTGACGTTTGAAGATATTACAATATTCACCTTCTTTTGATTGATTTTCATTTTTTAATTTTTCTTCTGCAACGTCTGCAGACTATAGAATATTCACCAGGGTTTGGTTGATTCTAGTTCTTAAATTTCTGCTATGTGCCATGAGAAAGCTGCCAATGATAAAAACTGACTACTGACGTCTGCAGAGGTTAGAATATCCTCCTGGGTTTCGTTGATCTTAATTTTTTAATTTCTGCTCGGAAATGTCTGTGGACGATAGAGTATCCTCCAGAGTTTGGTTGATTTTAATTTTTAAATTCCTGCTCGGAAATATCTGTGAACGATAGAGTATCCTCCTGGGTTTGGTTGATCTTAATTTTTTAATTTTTGTTCTGTAACGTCTGTAGACAGAATATTCTTCGGGGTTTGGTCGATTTTAATTTTTATATTTCTGTTACGTGTCACCAGAAAGCTGCCAAAGACAAATACTAACTACTGACGTCTGTAGATGTTAAAATATCTTCCTTCCTTTGGTTTATTTTTATTTTTAAATTTCTGCTCCGTAATGTCTGCAGACAGAATATTCTTCAGAGTTTGGTTGATTTTAATTTTTAAATTTCTGCTATGTGTCACGAGACAGCTGCCAATGACTAGAACTAACTACTGACGTTTGAAGATATTACAATATTCACCTTCTTTTGATTGATTTTCATTTTTTAATTTTTGTTCTGCAACGTCTGCAGACGATAGAATATTCTCCTGGGTTTGGTTGATTTTAGTTTTTAAATTTCTGCTATGTGCCATGAGAAAGCTGCCAATGATAAAAACTGACTACTGACGTCTACAGATGTTAGAATATTCTTCTTGCTTCGATTGATTTTAATTTTTAAATTTCTGTTCCGTGCCACGAGAAAGCTGCCAATGACAAATACTGATTACTGACATTTGAAAACGTTAGAATATTCTCTTTGCTTTGGTTAATTTTCATTTTAAAATTTCTGCTTCTTAACGTCTGTAGACTGTAGAATATTCTCCTGGGTTTGGTTGATTTTAATTTTTTAATTTCTGCTTCGTGCCACGAGAAAGCTGCCAATCATAAAAAACTAACTACTGCCGCCTGCAGACGATGGTATATTCTCCTTGGCATGGCTCATTTTAATTTTAAATGCTATGCACTGAAGTTGCGAGTTATAATATATTTAATGGTCATTTCTAAACTAGGTAAAATTAGAAATTTATGACTTAAAAGCAATAAAAAGTTACTGTTGTATTATTTAATTTTAATTATTCAATATTTACTAGTAGTCATTAATCATTTTTGTGTATAATAAATTTCATTTAACTTTTTATTTAATATCTTATTATTTAATTACTCGATATTTTGTTTCCTCGTTATTTAATTGTACTTGAAATATTTCATTTCAGTTATTAAATCAATTCCTGTCTCGGAATTAAAATTTATTTAAATATATTTCCAATTATTTCAGGATTAAATAAATCATATTTAATATTTTATTAATTTATTACTTACTAATATTTCGTGTCATAAGATTATTATATATTCATGTAATAATAATAATAATAATAATAATAATAATAATGGAAAATTTTAATTACTTATATTAATTATAATATTACTATATTATTGACTGTATTATTATTGTTATTATTATTATATAAATATATAATAATCTTATGACACGAAATATTAGTAAGTAATAAATTAATAAAATATTAAACTAATTTAAACTATTTCATTTTCGATTCCAGATAAATTCCCACCTACGATAGAACTTGCTTAAGTCTTTCGATATTTTAAGAAACGATTCTCGGAAATATATTGTGCACACATACACTCATACGTACAGCAAACACCGGAAGTGAAGCTTGACGAAACTCTCGACGAAGCTTCGTTTAATATCCGCACGTTATTCGATGGATTGTACATCGGATTGGATTTTTCCATCTTTCCTTCATAAGTACACGCGTAGGTCAACGTCTACCTGCAGGTGCATTTGTATTCACGAGCC
>NW_016909918.1:657133-827546 GCF_001483705.2 Eufriesea mexicana
CGTGTAAACGCTGCAGGTACCTGCCAATGCGGACGAATCAGCTGCGGAGGAACGTTTTTATGCACCATCTCCGTGAGATAATGTAGTCGTTCTTTTCACTGGCCTCCTATATAGCCCAATGCACCGACAAAGAGCCTCAACAGCCGCTTTTGACAAGTTCTTCCTTTTGTGTTTCTTTAAGCAGCTCGTTTTTCTGCTTTTGTTCTTGATTAGGAATAACGTGACAGAGGACAGTAGGATTATAGTGATTAATGAGATAAATCGACACGTTTGTGACATATTTCTCATCGCCTACGAGTGTCCCAAGTTGTACTTTAATAACAAAATATTAATTATTTTGAAATTGTTAATTATTTATTGAAAGATAATAATAAAAGGTGCAACTAGATTGTGAAGTCCCTTTGTATTTAAAAAGGAATATTTAGAAGAAAGAGTTTAAATTTCGTCAATTATTTATTTTATATATTACAACAAAATTGAAATTTTTATTCCCAGCAGTCTTTAGTTTTATTTTTATTTTATTTTTACTTCGATTTTTAAATAAGAACGTTATCGAGTAAAATATTGCGAAATACGATTAAAATTAAGGATTAAAAGACAACGATTTTTAATAGCAAATTCACTCCACCTTTCCCCCCCTTTTGTGAATACGTTAGAGCTTATTCAGATTCCGAAATCGTATTCGACTTTTATCATTTCCATGGATTTAACCGATTTATTTCAAGAGTAATGACTTGCAAATGCAAAACGCAGAGAGGTTCATTGAGATGGAACGTTGACGAATTACTCGAGGAGACCTCGGTAACGGTATGCGGTGACGAGACTTTTTCCTAAAAGGCCCAGATACTAGGGAGAAGGTCAACATGGTTCGTTTAACGTGAGAAAAAAAATGGGACTCCGACGACAGGTATTTTACATTTAAATATCGGAGTGGCTCGCGGTACTCAGATGCAAAATACCACGTCGTACGTGATCTCACGTTTCAGAGCACAGCCTGCATGAGGATGGACACTAATGATGAAGTCATAGAAAAGCTTCGTGCCACAATTTGGTCATGCATTTGAACAGCTTAATGAGTCCGCTGTTAATACGTTCGTTTTCGCTCTACATTCTCTTTGTCAAACTCTCGCGTTATATCTTTCAAGCAAGAAAGATAGCACGCTTCGTTATATCCAATTTGGCAAATCAATTTTCAGTTTTCCTTTGATGCCAACATAGGTAGGTATGTTTAAAACATAATTGAAAAATTATATTTTCATTGTTATTTCATTTTCTATAAATATTATTATTATTATTATTATCGTTTATATCTTGTTTTTAATTATCTTTCTCTTTTCATAATAGATTGCTTGTATTTTAGTTGGACCCTTGATAAAAATATAATTATAATAATCTTTTACAAAATTCTAGTTATTTTTAATAAAGAGAGTTATTTAAAATTGACCACAAAAATTATTTTTGTACTTCCATAAGTAACCTGATGTATTTTTAGTATGCCAGTATTATGTAAGACCTTACACAGGTTGTAATGTACTACACATATATCAGTACGATTAGTGTATTATTAGACACGGCCTACTTCCATCGATAAAACCGGTACCCTTCTTATTATACACAAAGCTGTCCTCGTCTGATTAAAAATTCACAATAATTATTCTTTACTAATTCGTCCAAAAGTACAGTATCTCCACTCCAATTCATTCATATAAATACAAAAACCGAGAAACCGTGAGTCCATTCTCAAGCGCATGCGCAGTCATAAAATTCAATGAATTCCCGAACCTAACCTTAAACAAACGACTCGTTCGCTGCACCTTCAATCCAGCTTTTCGTAAATATCGGTAATTCGCCCCGATCAAGAGTCCAATCCTAACAAATCTTGCATTGAAATCTACATAAACATTTCCACGCGAGTTGTTCTCCCTCAAAAACTGGAAATAATTCGTGAGGACACGAGAAATATATATGACGATTAAGAAAGACGGCTACGTGGCGTGCGAACAGGCGGTCCGTAGTTTCGGTGGGTCAGAGGACTCGGTCGGTACAAGCTTTTAGGCGAAGCGACAGCGGCAAGGCGTTTGCTACAGCGTGCAACTGCCTCTCGCGTCGTTTTGTTCACTGAACTAGTTCCCTCTCCCCACCCCTCGCTGACCACTTTCCGCCACTACCACTAACGCCATCTCACTACCACCACCGGCCGCGAAGTTATCAAGATCGCCAATCGTGGCGCGCGTGCGAGACGAGGACAGACGTAGCTGAGTCAGACGCGCGAGAGAGAGAGAGAGAGAGAGAGACAGAAGACAGAGTCGAGCCTCGCGGTTCACTTTCGGCCACGATTCCATCGAGTTCGATTTAATTCCGTGAAAATTTCATCCCGCGAAATATGCATACACGCGTGAGTCTCATTGCGAGTCTGTTTTCCAAATGAGAAAGAAAGGGTGCAGGTATACACCGGCGTGCATCGCGTGAAGTCTCATCGGGGGCAGAGGCTCCGACTACGCGAACTGGATGGAATCTCCGGGTTAAGCCGCGTTCACATTGCACGCTCGATTAGCCACGAGTTAATGCGTCCAATCGTTGCGAGAGGTGGTAGGGAGGTTGGTTCGCTACTTTGGTGGTCGATGGGATCTGGACGTGGTTTTTATTCCGCTACCTCGGCTGAGGAAAGTCGCCGGGGAAATGGTCAATGAAAGGGTAGTTCGTGGACTCTGTTAGGTTAGGTTAGGTAGTGGGGATGGTAGAGAAGGAGACACGTGTACAGTTTGGTGAGTTGATTGGTTTTGTGCATGGTTAATTAGAATGTATCTATGATTAATGAAATTAGAAGACTTTTGTGTCCTCTAATGAGCTGTTTAATGGTCTCTGGGTGTTGGATGATAGGTGTGGCGATTTTGTTGAGATAGATATTTCAGTTGTGCTTTTTCCACGTATTTTTGTAAATAAAAATAATTTGTTTACTACGTAGTAATATATTTTAATCACTGGATAACAATATTTATTATACTGTATTTATTGTACGTATTATTCTAATAAAAATATAAAATTAATATATATAATAATATAATAATAATTATTACTTATCAAAGTCTTAATGTAAATAATTATAAGAAAATAATTCGAGGAAAAAATTCCAGTTTAGAGGAAATTATCTGAAAAATAAAATAAATTGCGAAACGAACAAAATAATTGCTTTTGGTGTTCATATATCGCTTTGGAAATTTAAAATGTTACTAGAAATGTCACTAAATCTAAGATAACGTGAAATACGTGTAACTATGTAATAAAACGGATTCTAAGTTTCTCTTGTATCGGAAAAAATAGTGTTGAAAATAGGTTTGGAAACCCACACAGCCTATTCTAGAATTATATTACGTGTTGGAACATTTTACGACGTCTATTAAATAGTCTCTACTGTTACAATTTCTTCGTGGGCTCGCGAGCCCGAAACGAATCGCGAAGCGAAACAGTATCTATTAAAGCAAAGATAATCTATGCTTCTATATTGGTAGTAGAGTTCCATTAATATTTCAAACAAAGCTACCGCTCAAAATTTTATTAGCTAGGCATAAACTGTTTTTACGACGATACCGTGGTTAACCTTTTAAGAGCCGCTGTTTCTAAACAATTTACACGTTTTTGCCTTTTTATGCCGCACAGAGTCCAGGCAATATGAGATACATCAAACCCGATGCTCTTTTGCATTTCAAATTTTATATTCCTTTTGTTCCTCTCCTGGTATTTTTAGACTCTCCTTTGATTTAAAATAAAAATAAAAATAGATTCGAAAGTTGAACCAAGGTGTCGATATATTCGATTCTGACGTGTTTTAACCTATAAGATAAGAAGATGAATTCGAAATTGTAATGTTAATGTCACATACAGAATCGCAAATTTGGCAGGAAGATTCATGGAAACGCTGCAAAATTTGTATCGATAGAATTCTTGGAAAATAACGTCAAATACTTGGAATTAAAAAAGAAAAGAAAGAACTCTGAAGCTACTACCATTTCTAATATTATATTTGCCTAATTCAAAATCTCAAATTTGTTAGGTGGATTTATGCAAAGGCTGCAAAATTTGTATCCAAGAAATTTTTGGAAAATAATGTCAAATACTTGGAATTAAAAAAGAAAAGAAAGAACTCTGAAGCTATTACCATTTCTAATATTATATTCGCCTAATTCAAAATCTCAAATTTGTTAGGTGGATTTATGCAAAGGTTGCAAAATTTGTATCCAAGAAATTTTTGGAAAATAATGTCAAATACTTGGAATTAAAAAAAGGAAAAGCTCTGAGTCGATCACTATTTCTAATATTATATTCGCCTAATTCAAAATTACAAATTTGTTAGGTGGATTTATACAAACGCTGCAAGATTTGTATGGACAGAATACTTAAAAAATGACGTCAAATTATAACTCCAGAAATGAATCTTTCATCGTACCACCTCCTTTGATATATTTGCTTCTGATTTCTTTCAATCGATAAGATGAAAATAAAGATAAATTTAAAAGTTGAATTTAAGTGTTAATAAATTCGATACTAATTTATTTCGATCGAAATCTTTAATTTTATTTAATTTTTCATCGCCTTTATCAATATTAAATAGATGGAGCTTAATCTTTCATCTCAATTGCATGTAACATGAAAGTTTCTCAATTGCATAAAATTATAGTTTGAATTTCTTTACTATTATTATTAATGCAATATAATAAACGTATTCCTTTAGTGAACAATGCAGTTTAATTATTTCCTGCACGTTAGTTAATTACTTCTGTTGCTAACAAGTTTATTCAAGGAGTTTCAGAATATCCAGTAGAATTTATATATATAGAGAATCTCTAATGATTTCTTTCCTATAAGAAAAATATCCGCATTATACTTTTACTAAACATAAATATCCTAAGACCAGTTATTCTGCGTCGTTTTATAGTTAGAAGCTCTTTCAGTCATGCTTAAAATGTTAATATGGGCGCTGTCAGGAACGTTGAGCTTTAAAAATTCGAAATTTATAACTCGAAGTTTAAAAATATTAAAAAGATCGTTTTTTATATCCTGTAATTTTTAAAATATTCAGCTAAAACGTTCAATTCATATATATTAAAAAATAAATGAACTGGAAACACAGGTTCAAAAAGTGAAAAATGAAATATTAACAAATTCTTAAAAACATTACTGCGCGTTCTATAAATATATCACAAAATTGAATTCTAAATAAAATACTAGAATTATTGGTTACTGATTCCTGCTATGATTTGAAAATTAAAGTGACCAATAATAATTACAGAATAAGTAAATCAACAAAAATATAACAAACAATAATAAATAGGATTAAATATCAAATTATAATAAATATTAAACAGTATTTATTACAACAAAAATTATATACTAAACAATAATCACAAAATAAGTCAATTAGTAAAAATACAGGGTGTCTCAAAAGAATGTATACACACTTTTCGTGATTATAAAGACAGTATATATTTAAATGGATTACAGATTACAGAAGAAATGAATTAGAAAGAATAAGGTATTAAAGTGTGTATACGTTTTCTTGGAACACCCTGTATAATAAATAATAACAAATAGCATTAAATAGCGGATAATACTAAACAGTAACAAAAATAATAAAAATTATTAAACGATAATTTAGTAATAAGACACAACGCTGATGCCAGAGAAAAATAATACGCAATCTAAAGATATACATCGCTACACGAGAAAGATTCCTAACCTCTAATTACAAGTCATATGGTGTTACATAATAGAAGAGATTATATCACACTTCTGCCACAAGTTACGTATTAAACGACAATCTAAAGGGCCCAAAATCGATGGCCAGTGTGGACCTACCTTAAAACACGGAATGCGACGCGTTCATCGAATTTGATGCATCGAACGTGAACGAAAAAGTTGCTCGTTGCCGACGAGGGCGTTCACATTGCGCGCGGTCCACGTGCTGTCGGCGTTCGCTTACGGTACCGCTTCATTTGCGACTAGAGCGCGCTCCGTGCGCGCCCGATGCGCGCGCACCCTCCGTGTAACGCACGTTATTTGCAAATACTCGAGATACGAATCGATTCTAACGGAGAAATTTCATCTGCATCGCGTTGCCGCAAGAATTACCGATCTTCCGTGAATAAATCCAAACGCGAACGCATAACGAATACGCCGAGTCGTTCCTCGCTATTTATCACAGCATTTTCCTACTTATGAAATCGTAGATGAGGTTATGTTGTTACGAACCGAGTTCTGACGTGAAACGAGATAGACTTATATCGGTGATAGACAGCTTTAATTGCGTTGTCTGCGGTTAATGTTCCATGGCACATGGTTGTTTTCTTTTCATGAAAGACTCGTTCTGGTGTACGGTCTCGAACAGCAGGTCTGATTTGAGAAATATATAGGAACTGTAGAAGCAGGTTTCGTGTTGCAAGAGCTTCTGTTGAGGAAATTAACGTCTACGGTATACGAGATATCCGTGGCTTTCTAATTATATTTCATGATCATTTTACACCAAAATTACGTAACATAAACTAAAAAATTGAAAAATTTGTTTATCCGTAATTTAGAAATTATTTAAAAATTATATGTATTTATATAATTTTTAAACAATCAAAGAATGGAAATATTTCTGTTCTAAATATATTATTTCTTATTTAAAAGTTAAGTTTCATTTTCACTGCTCGTTAACGAAAATTAGATAACGACTATACTCAAAGTCTTTCAATTTCGTTATCGCGAAGCGTATCGGTATGAACGAAGCTTTATTCATATCCTGCAGAAGTTGAAGAAAAACACGGCAGGCAAGAAAGAATGGGCCGTGAAAAAAAGATGGAAGAAACGGAGGAAGAGGAGTATACGAGGAGTAAAAACGGATCTCTCTGAAATGAAGTCTCCCTAAAGTATATGCACGTTTTTTGCATTCAGGGGCCGTTCAAGAAGAAGACGATGAAGATCGGAGAATAAGATGAAGATTAAGGATGAGTAGCGATAAAAAAAGATTCCGGCAACGTAATTAAGGAAGTAATATCGTAAAATTTCAAGAAGCACAGTAATGAACGGTTTGGACGTGCTTATATTTTAGCTGAAATAAATTTCGGTGGAAACGAAAATACACGGTGCGTGCAGTCAACAAAGTGGGGATTAAGATTTTTTCACAACGATTAAACCTTCGTTGCCCTGTTATCGTGAATTATAAAGTTCTGCGAAAAATACCACGGTACTAGGAATAACATTTGACAGTTGTCAATAGCGTTATCATAATTAATTAATTAATTACATTCTTAATTTTTGACGAATGTAACGCCCGAAATTTAAACGACTATAATTTCTATAGACATCAGGGAACATTTGAAATAAAATCAGCAACTGGGATTAAAATCGATACGGTAATTACCAGATAATTAATCTTGCAATTAATAAATATTAATCAGATCATTAATTACAATCATAGTAATTAGTAATACCATAGTAATATCATAGTAGTATCATAGTAATATACCATATCATATAATATCAATATCATAGTAATTAGTAATCACATAATATTAATATTTTTAATAAAAGCACAGAGGTTTACTCTGAAATTATTCACTTATATAACCACACGCTTTCATTACCAAAATTCCAACAAAGGCCAGGAAAAAAAATTCCAAAGCAAGCCAGAAGAATAAAATAATTCATATTCACGAGAATTATACCTCCAAGGAAGGAAGAAAAGGGAAAGAAGAAAAATGAAAAGCAAAAAGAATAGGGACGAAAATAACTCTGTCAACACAAAGATATCAATCTCGAAAAGAGGATTTTATTACCCTATACATATCGCTGTAACGTAATGACAATAGTTCATCAAGCAGGAAAAATTGTAATTGCGAAAGATGGGATCGGTGGAACGGCAAGAGAATATAACTCACAGCAATCAGGGGAACATTGAAATAAACAGGGAAGAGTAAAATAAGAAACATAAAGAGACGTAATCGAAAGGGAAAAGAGACGGCGAGGGATAATAAAAGTAAGAATGTCAGACAACGAACACCTCGACCGCCATAGAACAGCGGAGTAACGCTATAAGCGTCCTGCGGATCCGCAGTTTCTCTCAATGGAACCTGAATGGAAAGAAAACAACGAGACCGGAGAACCAGAAGAAGAAACGGTCGAGAGCCGGGCGCAAAACTAAAAAGGAAGCGGGCTGGATTAAAAAGAGGAGCGAGAGATTTCTCGCGAAACTTCAAGATAAATACGTGCAGCCTCTGAAGGCATCTCAAAAGGATAAACGTGACTGGGAACGAATTAAAAATAAGCCGAGAGCAAATGGCCGGGATCAATGACCGTCGTGGACGCGCCTTTCCGAAAATTCGAACATCGCAGGTGCCTCGATTCTGTCTTTTCTTTATCCTGCTGCACTTCAAACGAAACGAACCGAATAACGCTTGCAAAAGGAGCAAAACAGGTAGAGGATCAGGAGAAAGCAACGAAGGAGAAGTCACGAAGAAGTTAGTATGACGAAGAAGTGGTCCAATGAGAACAGACTGCGACAGACCCTAGGAATAATCTAGGGTCTAGGGAAAAAGCTAAGCAAGAAGAGGTTAAACTTGTGGAATTTCTAAGCTGGCTATTAGACACTGAGGAAACTTGATGTAGTGGGACGAGATTGATATGATTTAAACAGAGTAAACTAATTTTGAGAATGGTAGGAGATGTCTCAGGAAATGGTCCAAAGACAATGGACCAGGTCTAAGAATGATTAAGGTATGAGAAAGAAAGAGAAATGGGATTTTTATATTGATTGTAGAAGATTCAGATATCTTCAGCATAATGTTGTGGTGTAATTGTGATGGAGTAATCCTAAGAATGATTGAAAAATTGGAATATATACAGAAAGGAAAAAATGGTATTTTTGTACCAGTTATAAAAGTCGAAAAGATGTTATGGGTAACGTGATCCTTCGTAATTCTAACCTAATTCTAATCATGCTTTAAGTTCAGGGAATAAAGGTGGATTATAATTGAGAATTAGTTAAGAATGACCGAAATCTAAGAAAGGACGAAAAATTAAATTTTTATACTAGCTGCACGAATTTCGAGAATTTTCAATAGAAACAATCTAATCTTTAAAATGATCAAAATCAACTCAGAAAATTTCAGTTAGGATAATGAAATGGTTCAATGAAAATGGATTAATTTTAACAAATTAAGAAAATCTAATGTGAAATGATTCAATGAAATCTAATTAATATTATACATGAGTAATGTTTCATCAAAGTCTTTATTTCTTGCTTTCTACTTAAAGGAGGAAATAAAGTCTCACCAATGACAGAATCCTAAGAGATCCATAAATAATCCAACTTGGAAAGGATCCAAGGACCACAGATGAAACCCAATAATTACCAAATAAATACAATGGAAAAAAGAAAAGACCAAAACCCAAGGAAAAGATTTAAGAACAATGGACTAATCCAAATAATTATTAAAGAAATTCAATGGAAAAGAAGACCATAATCCAAGGAAAAAATACAAGGACAACAGACTAGTTCCAATAATTACCAAATAAATCTAATGAAGAAAAGAGAAAACCGAAGTCTATAGAATAAAGAAACATATAAAATTTCTTTATTAGTACCAGAATCCTCAGAGATCCTCAAATAAGCCAAGAAAAAGATTCAAGGACCACAGACTAATCCCAATAATTACCAAATAAATTCAATGAAAAAGAGAAAAGATCAAGGTCCAAGTAAAAGATCCAAGGACAACGGACTAATCCAAATAATTATTAAACAAATCCAATGTAAATAGAAAATACCAAGGTCCAAGGAAAAGATCCAAGGACCACAGACTATATATCATTATAATTTCTTCATGTATGAGGCATTCACTTAATATTGACTAATTCCACTTTTTGAATCTTTTTAATTTTAGTATCAAAGCTGCTGATTGTTATGCAATTCTTTATACTTCAAATAATTAATTTTTTGAAACCCAACAATTACTTAAAATACCTAAAATTTAATTATTAAAATTTATAAAATGATTAAATTTTAATAATTTAGTAAGTCCAATGAAGAACAGAAAAGACCAAAGTCTAAAGTCTAAAGAAACAGACAAAAATTTCTTTACCAGCAACAAAACCCTCAGAGATCCTCGAATAACCTAAGAAAAAGATCCAAGGTCAACAGACTAATCCCCAGAATATTGCACTAAATCGAACAAGAAAGAAGATTAAAATTTGTTCAACGAATAAAAATGAGATCTCCTGACCAACAACAGAATCCTCAAGGATTCTCGAGTAATCCAAACAAAAGGTTCGTAAATGACTCTGTAACCTATGAATAATCAGTATAAGCTAATGAAGAAGAAGGATAGGCTGCCAAAGAAAGAAACAGTCAAAAGTAGCAGACGAATCCATTAATTAACTAAGTCGAAGGAAAGCACGTGGTCAAGTGTGAACGGGGCTTTCGTCCTGATCCAAGGAGCACCGCGGAGAAGGATAAAGAGGGCAAGAAGAAGAAGAAGATGATGGTAGAAACGCGGCAGAAGAGGGAGAGGAAACGTGGTCTCGCACCGTGCACGGATCTCGAAGCATGGAGAACACGAACTGGCCGCCGCATACCTACGCGACGCGTAATGAGAACATACCAGCGTCGTTCGGCCTGCTATCTGCTATCAAACGGATACCACCGGTTCAACCTCGGATAAACCGTGTACAGGGCCCTAAGCAAACTCAAATTCGTTTTACACCTCGTCACTGGACGCTTCAACGGATCGCGTCTGGCCTTCAGGACGATTGCATCTTCCGTCTGCTAGCTTTTGACTTTCTAAGCAACCGTCGGTTTCTTGCTGATGGCGCATTGGAGGAAATGGGTTTAGGAGAAAGACATATTTAGAAGAGAATGGGATTTTTGTTCTAATTCGTATGATTTTATGGGATTTCTTTAGAAATCGAAAGTGTTTGGAAGATAAGATGGAAAGGATTAGGTTAGGTTAAAAATGGAATGGGGATTTATTTATCGTTTGGTGCGAGTTTTGATAAGTTTACAACGATGCAGTTTTCTAGATATTTAATTAGCTATAATTTTGTAATTTTTTATGGATTTTATTGGTGATGAAGCATTGGAGAGAAACGTTTTAGAAGAAAGACGTATTAAAAAGAGGATAGAATTTTTATTTTGGTTCGTATGATTTTATGGGATTTATTTAGAAATCGAAAATGTTTGGAATTTAAGATAGAGAGGGTTAGGTTAGGTTAAAAATGGGATGGGGTTTGCTGCAAGTTTTCGTAGGCTTACAACGCTGCAATTTTTCAAAATATTTATTACGATATAATTTTATATTTTTTTATGGTTTTTGATGGTGATGGGGCATTGGAAAAAATTGTTTTAAGCGAAAGACGAATTTTATTTTTTTGGTTCGTATGATTTTAAGGAATTTCTCGAGAAATCGAAAATGTTAGGTTAGGTTAAAAATGAGATGGGATTTTATTTATCGTTTACTGCAAATTTTGGTAGGTTCGCAAAGATGCAATTTTCCAAATATTTATTACGGTATAATTTTATAATTTTTGATGGTTTTTGATGGTTATGGAACATTGGAGGAAATCGTTTTTACCGAAAGACGTGTTTCGAAGAGGATGGAATAGTTTTTGATATATGATATGGAATTTCTTCAGAAAGTGAAAATGTTTGGAATTTAAGATTGAAAGGGCGAAGAAAAATAAGATGGGGTTTTATTTATTGTATGGCGTGTACGTTGGTAGGCTTGGAACGGTACAATTTTCAAAATATTTATTAGGGCATAATTTTATAATTTTGAATGCAATGGTATGTGATTTTGTAATTTTTGTAATGTTTGATATAGTATGTAATTTTTCAATTTTTATCATTTTTCGTGTAATAATATGTAATTTTATCATTTTCGTAATCTCGAATATTATAATAATACTAAATTCAGAACGGGGACCGAATAATATTGAACATACTCATATTTTAAACACAATTAACACAATTATCTCTTTTATTTTTAAATTTATTAACAATCCTGTTTTTAATTAAAAATTTCTAATACGGATGTTCATTGATTTTGAAAGAATCGAAAGATTATTCTAGTGTCATACTTATGAAAAAAAGTTTCCTTTCAAATTGAAAAAGAAACATGTGCTCACATCGTAATTAAAAGACTTACCAAGTCGTCAATTTTTCAAATTAATATTTCAAACAATAGAAGTACAGTATGATGATAAAATATTATACCTATTTATATATATCTCAAAATTCCAAAGATACAAAATTGGCAATTGAAGCAACACATATATCACAAAATTCTAAATTTTCCTATAATTGTAAATTTTCTAAAACCAAAGATAAAGAAAAAAAGAAAATTAATATTTATTAGAATATTTACAATATTAACAATATTTAACAAATTCATAATTGACAATATTTATTATGTCTAAAAATTTCAAAATATAGTACAATCATAAAACCATGAAAAACTTCCAAAGAAAAAGAAAAAAAGAAAATTAATATTAGTAACAATATTTACAATATTAGCAATATTTAACAAATTAACAATTAACAATATTTATTATGTCTAAAAATTTCAAAATATAATACAATCATAAAACTATGAAAAACCCCCCAAAACCATACCACAAAATTGGTATAACAGTACGACTTATTCTAAAATCTTATAAAATTTAAAACCTAATAAATCCAATAAAAATATTTATTACTCACAATGTAATAAAAATATCTACTATAAAATTCTAAAAATTTGCAAAACTTACGTCCTAAAACTGACATAATCACTATACATATACTATATCATGAAAAAAGAAAAAAAATATTCTAGTATCACAAAAATCCAAATATTCTATCTGTCTTAAGGCTAAAATTCTATTGCCTACCTCGCAAATTAATAACGGCGCTAAAGCAGCCACCTAAAAATGTTGCAAGAATTACAGTGCATATAAAATGCTTCAGTATAGTGGGGATTTTTCCATCGTACAGCCAAGTGCTCGAAAGCCAAGCACATTGCAATTACCGTTTGATAGTCGTGGCAGGTATTTCCTCCTTCTAAACCGATAAACGCAGCGAAAGTCTCAAATCTGAAATTAATGTAAATTATACGTCGCGAGCGGCAATAATTTAACAATAATTACTATTTATAGGAATTAATAGGTAATATCGGAGGTATAGCGTAACGTGTCAGCATTGGATTGCGTACGGAGTTCGGAAACCGACTAATAATCTTCGAAGCCTTTCGAATTCCATTGCGAAATTACACGTTTCGATGTTGGGTGTCCGTTTCACGAATACTCGGAAATGGTTTGACAAACGATCATTATCATTTTGAAAACATGGGAACTGGCATGATGGCTGTCGAAAGGTGCCATTGACATTGCAGAATATACATTTGTCACATCGGAATTTTTTTCAAGCGAAGGATATTTCTAAAAATGATTTCGATTGGCGATATTTTTTATTGGTTATCTGTTAGGATGTTTTTGCTATATTTTTATTCATTTCCATTAGCAGAGAAGTCTCGAAATATTTACCAAAGGGGTCGTTGACTTTGCAGAATGTACATTTGTCACTCTGAAATCTTTTTAGATAAAAGATATTGTCAAAAATTTTTATTTGGTAGATGTTATTCTTTATTTGCTCTTTATAATTATTTTTCTTTATCATATCTCATAAATTTCGTGCTTCAGATTTTTCTTATTAGCATTTTTAAATAGAGAAATCTTTTGGTGTTAGTTGAAGGGGTCATTGACTTTGCAGAATGTACATTTGTCACTCTGAAATTTTTTCAGGTAAAGGGTATTGCTAAAAATGAATTTAGTAGGTGTTATTCTTTATTTGCTTTTTGTAATTATTTTTCTTTACTATATCTCATAATTTTCGTATTTCAGACTTTCCTTATTGTTTTTTTTTTTTTAATAGGGAAATTTTTGAGTATTAATTAAAGGGGTCATTGACTTTATAGAATGTACATTTGTCACTCTAAAATCTTTTTAGGTGAAAGATATTGTTAAACATTAATTTGGTAGTTGTTATTTCTTATTTTCTTTCTGTAATTATTTTTTTTTAAATGTATCTCGTAAATTTTGTATTTCAGATTTTTCTTATTAGCATCTTTTAATAGAGAAATCTTTTAGTGTTAATTGAAGGGGTCATTGACTTTGCAGAATGTACATTTGTCACTCTGAAATCTTATTAAGTAAAAGATATTGTTAAAAATTAATTTGGTAGTTGTTATTTTTTATTTCCTTTTTATAATTCTTTTTTTTAATATATCTCATAAATTTCGTGTTTCAGACTTTTCTTAGTGGCATTTTTTAATAGTAAAATTTTTGAGTGTTAATTGAAGGGGTCATTGATGTTGTATAATATATAATTGTAATTTTTAAATTTCTTTTATTTTACAAAAAATATTGCTGTGTAGTAGTTTCATAGATATCTTTTATTTCACAGCATCTCCTAAATTTTATTAAAAATTTTGTATTTTCTATGCGTGCCATATTTCCTGAATATTAAGTTCTTTGACTTCTTTGTATTCCTTTGTATTGAAAACAAGAGTATTGAAAACAGTGATGGTCCATTTATGGTAGTTTACCTTTCACCATACTACATTATACTCTGTTTATAACATTCATTTTAGTCTTCTATTTTTTATTCCACCTCTGATTTAAAATATATTCCCCTACTTCAGCAAAGAAAATTACTATCAACTTGTACTACTGATAAAATTGATAGACAGGTAAATATGTTCTCTAATACGCACTAGGATAGGAAATTGCTTCGAAAATATCATGGTTAGTGAAATATAGGGCAAGTCATTTAAAGGGAAAAAATTCATATCTAGCGAATATTGTAGCCTAACGTTGTAGATGAACAGCCAATCAACTGTCAATAAGTTATAATCAAGGCTATTTAGATATACAATTTATACCTGTCGAGAGGCAGCTAATAATTGCGTCAATAAAATAAAAGTAGCACAAATGATAGCCCTTTGGATCAAAAGCTACCATTTTTTGAAATTAGGTGCAACGAGAAAGTACGTTATTAAAATTATTAAATGTTTAATAATATCATGAATTTAATTGCAGCATTTATGATACTCATTTCCACTTTGTTTTATTATACACTATTATTCATTATATGTAGAAAATTATTTTTCATATTTACAGAAATACATTGTTTATATATACCATTTGTTTATTTATAGAAATTTTGTATATGTACATAAAAATTAAATATCAGATTTATTAAATATTTATTTAATTTATTTACTTATATTTATAATTATTTATAATTTACTTATTTATTTTATTTTTAGATCTATTTAATAAAAAGATTTATTAAATATCATATTTATAAGAAAAAAGAAAAATATATTTTAAGCATTTTGTCGAAAGAAATCTGTTTTCTCTGTTTTCGTAACAGCAATTGACCAATCTTAGCGACTGTCCAGGTAGAAAGTTCTTATAGCTTTCGAATCTCGCCACGATATGGCGTCTGGGGGCAATATATCAGATAAAATATTCGTGATTTTATTTCTTCAGATTTTTCATTTGTTTTATCTCTCGTTTTAATATCGGAATAAATTCGACACTTGTAACGCAACTGTTTTATATTCGTTTAAAAAGAAAAATAATTCATCAGAGAAAGTACGTGCGAAAAAAAATTCGAAAATATTCGTTCAAGTCTAACCAATCTTCTAAAATAACATTTCTCGAGTTAAAACAATAAAATTATTTATAAAAACACCGTAATTAAAATATTTAAATATTAATTAAACAATATTCTAATTAATTTAATTACAAAAAATTTAAACAAAATTATAATCAATATCATTAATTATTAATAATATATAAATATTAGAGTACTCCATTTTTTTTTCAAATAGAGAACATGCAAAAAGACTATAAATTGAAATACTAATAATTGTAAGTCAGAAATTAAAGTAGAATTATAAAATCTATGTCAAGTTTTTATTTTTTGATAAATTAGATAATGATTTAGTTAATGAGATAATGCATATATAATTTTCTCTCAACGACATTTATTACAATCTCGATTGGTTCAATTAATTAATTCCAGTTTTGGCACTAGAAAGACGGACACGGTTACATTTGACCCTTTGTACTTTTACAATCACACTGATTCTACTTTTAATTACAACAATATTGCACAATATTTTCGTTTCTCATAAAAATTTCTTATTTTAACGCTGGGAAAATTCAAAGAAATCCGCCATTTTGTTGAATAAAATCGTTGTCGAATGAATCTGAATTTATAACAACGAATCACACGAATTTATAATAACGATCGTAACATGTAGAACAATTTTAAGATTTAAGACATGGCGACATGATTTCGATGAAAAATTAAAGAAAAGAAACGCTATACTTTTACGTAACACTATTATCGTGTAATTACTAACATTTTTATTCGTTCACTTATTTGCGAACTAGTTAAATCTTAACCGATATCGTATGTTTCTTCGATAAATTCGCAAATTTTGAATTTGTGCGCTTTTTTACTTTTCAGAGAGAGGTCTTTCATTGATCTATAGAGTGAATCGTATATTTGGATCGATATACCATTTCCAAAATCCTAATAAAAATATACCAAGTTCAAAAAAATTCTTAAGTGATTTAATCGTCTACAATAATTTTCTTTAAATAGCAATATAATATCGTTAATAATAAAGTATAATTTATCTATATACTAGTTATTATTATGTATTAATTATAATATATAACATATGTATAAATATATATATATATACAAATCTTATCTCAAAAACAGAAACAAAAAAAAAATAAATAAATCAAAAATTTTAATTTTCCAAACCTCCTCAAATTTTTCAATTCTCAATTAAATAAGTGACAACTGAAATTACACGACTCACTCTATAGCTTCATCGAACACCTAATCAAATCATAATCTCACGAACCACATCCTACAATTACTTCGTCGACAATGAACATATCGTAACTCCCATAGTTATTCATACTTCAACCCATTACAAACACATACACCTACAAACAAACCAAGTATATATATACCTCTATCTCTAAAACCGACCACTCTTTCAGACAGTAAACGAAGACAAAAATCCTACTCTTAACGCTAACTTCCTAAATTAATTTTAAATTTTAACATCAAACATTGAAAATGTCACGAACAAAAATCCTACACGATACTCTTAATACAATCTAATAAAAAGAGAAGAAAAAGCTATCCACGACGAAAGATACATTATTGAACGAATTTCCATTCTCGTAAAACATGCCAAGTACATACGAAAGAAAACGTCGATTTTTTGGTCAAGAAAAGCGACCGCTGTCCGGCTTTCTCGCCGGTAAGGGGATTCCCTTACCACGGGAAAAGACACTGCATCATCTAAACAGCAATAAAACCAACGTCCTTCAAACCAGCTCGAAGGGTGACAGGTAAATAATTGACGCACTTCATTCTACAATTGTATTAAACTTCCTATTTTATTATCTGTGCTTTTTTTTCTTTTTGAGCGGTCTGTCGTTCAATCTCGTAGCTCTCGACTCGCGTCGCGAACGCGACGTATGATCACTTCACGTGATCCTTCGTTCCACCTCGTTCCTCTTCCGCGCTCCGCCGCCGGGAGGCGCTGCAGTCGGTTCCCTGCAGTCGCGATCGACTCGATCGTTCGCGCGTTTCCTCGTTGAATATACTCTTCTTTGTCGATTTCGATGCTCGGGACTGTTCCTCTCTTGGGTTCGTCGTTGGTTCTAGGAGCAATTTCATCGTTCCGATTCTTCGTTTGGGTTCACGTGGTTCGCTATATCGATACAAATATTGGTAAGAATATCGACTCAGTGACAATTCCATGGTACTTACGCGCGAGCACGGGTGGTTGCTGGGTAATTAAGATAACCAATTGATGAAGGATTTTCCTCGCTCGTGAGATATTTTTATTATGTTTCCTTTTTATTTGTTTATTTATTTATTTATTATTATTCTTTGTTTGTTCGACGTGTTCACGTAATTGAAGGTTGTTTGAAGAATTATAATTCTTGTATAAACCTTTGTAACGTTGTGGTTTTTGTATTTGATTTTTGTTTTTGGTTTTGCTTTTAAGATTTTGATATGATCGAAGGTTACTTGGAGATGTGGACAACTTTCTTGTGATTCTCGTTATTTATTGATATTTTTGGATGATATTTTTCGAAGGTTACTCGAAGAATTTTATGATTTTTCCAGATTTTTCTTATGTTTGGTATATTTATTTTGATTTTTGATTTTTTCAGTGATTTTGAACCTTCTTCGATTTCATATTCACTCTGTTAGAGTTTTGCTTGGTCCAAACTTTCCTGATTTAATTTATATATTTTGTTTAAGATTTTCATTGACTTCTTTTTATTCCTTGGATAATAATAATGCGAGAAATATGCTTTAATTTTACATGTTTGAAAATTTTGGCATTGTCACGTAGATCAATTTAAAATGTATATTCATTTACCTATCTTATCTTACTCATTGGATTTTTATCTTTACCATTATTTTAAGTTACCTTTTTAAATTATACAAATTTGTATATTATCTCTGTCAGTATGACTTCATATTTTGCCACAGAAAATTCTGAAATTGAGGAAAAATAATTTAAAAGCTGAATTATTATTTGACATAATCTGACATCTAAACAAATTTTTCGAATCGCAACCTAAATACAAAATTCTATACCTAAATTATAAAGATTGCAATTTTATAGCTAGTTTCGTTAAATAAATAATTCTTTTCATTTTATTCGAATGAACCTTCGATCATTCTCACGGGCGAGGAATCATCCAAAGATTTCATTCGTTCTGCACGAATGAAAACTTTATCCGAAATAAATGCATCGTTATCTTATTCCTTACCTGACTCTAATCCACGAATGTTGCTAACTATTCACGATTCTTATACTTTAAACGATACTTGTTCACTCGACTGTGTAGACAATATGGTTACTTAAAGTTCTAAAAACAAGCACAACTCGAACGACAGAACAAATCGACCTCGCATATCTCGGCAAACGTTACAATAACCTTAGTCCAAGTATTTACTCGTCGACGATGATTTCTTGAACGATTAAATTACATACAAACAAACGCATTTCGGGAAACGTTCCCCGCAAGGATGTTCGAGAGCTTCAGCTCCGATGGGAATTCGTGAAAACGCAGTGGACGACAGTTTGAACCCTCTTAAAAGCTAAATCGATTCCTAGTACTGTAAGAGAAAAATCGGTGGGAGTCGTTCTAATTAATACAAGACACAATCGGTGAATAAACAATTCTCGTACCCCTTGGTTTTGTTGTTCCACGCTTGTCGAGTGTGTGATATCAATTCCTGTGTGTTGGTAAAGTATGCAACGTTTGTATACAAAAACGGAATCCAAAAGCTGATTAACAATACAAAAATCTGCTAAGTCGCGAAGATCACGGGTAGAACTCCATTTATCAGAACCCATTCAAGCTTTCAACAGATTAGATCAATTCGTACAGTGATAGATCCTTGATTTTCTTTACTCTTTATAATATTTAACATAAATATATTGAATTGAAAATAAATCTATAATAATTAATAATATAACGCTTTTGTAATATTTAATATTTAAATACCGAATATTATGTTAGATTTGATATTTGACGTATATATTCCAATATCATATATTACAGATACTTAGACATTTAATAATATTGGTATTTAAATATTAAATTTCAGTGATATTTAAATATCAAGTATCTATGATGTATTTAATACTTGATATTTAAATATTACATATTCAATTTCACTTTGTTATTAAATAATAGATACTTAAATATTAAATATTGTAGATATTGTATATTTTACTTCGCAATTTTTAATAATTTTTTCGATCGAATCAGGGTCCAAATTTTAACGATTAAACGTTTGCTGCCTATAATAGTTTCTATATAGTTTCTATACCTTCCACGTTCTTTCATCAAAGGACCAAATTCACCAGTGGAATCAAATTTGTAAGCGTTTATTTAATTGAAGTGACACTCGGCAGTATTTCAGATCACAAGAGGTCGGCAGAATTCTAGCAAATGGCGCATCGAGAGAAACTTCGTTTCAGTAAATGCCAATGGAAATAAATGGAGTTCTATCACGATCAAATTTGTCCGACTCGATATTGGGACTAGCTACTTGAAACAGCGTTTCTCAAGCTCTGTTCGCCGTTTTGAACGATGTTGTAGCTACTATTCGCTTATTCTCGTACGATGTTCGAATCTTTATACGTCGGTGAGCATTATTATCGAAAAAGTAACGATTATACAAACGGTAAAAATTGTGCGTTGTATTTTTGTAGGAAAATGAAAGGGACTCTGAAGTTGGATCGTTTTATTCGTACGTGATCGTTCGTGATCTAGATCGTGACACTAGTTAGTCGACATTCAACGAACACTAGATCATCTTAATTACCTTAATGACAGTGAGAGTGAGTTTCGTTTGAAATAAACGTTGGTTAGGGGTGTAATATAAAAATCTAAGGAAATTAAATCTAGTTGTACCCTTATAGCCTATGTACGTTCTTATAAGTGAAATATCGTGTACATGTATAACATGACTCTATAGAAATATATCCTGTCCAAAGTAATTAAGAAATTACATTACATTTTTGGAATGAGCAAAATATATAACATCTCCTTCATTGAGCTTCTCCTCTGATAAGGAAATCCTATTCCATCTCATTCTTTTCACATTTATACTATACTCTGGAGAAAATATTTACTGTACCTAGTGGTACAAAGATCAGGGTCAAAGACTTTTAAAGCTTGCAGTACTAAATAAGAGAAATAAAATATATCTAATTAAATATAGGTCTTACAGTCACCCTCTATATACCTCTGAATCAATTCCTCCGTTTAATTCAATGTGTGCGAAGAAACTCACGCATGCACACACATACACACTGATATCGAATAATTGTAAGTAATAAAAGTTGATCCTGAGTTGGAAGGATTAAATGTAGAGCCTATGTTTGTTAAATATTTTATATTTCTCTTAGCGAGTACTCAAGCGATTAAAATCTTTGACCCTTTCTTCCTGCCACTCTGTACTCTTTTACTACTCTTCTAGATTTGTTAAGTCAAGATTCTTCCGTTGCTTTCACCGAGTGCTTTAATAAACAGTCCAATTCATTCGAGCAGGCAATTATTAAATTACTTTGAACAGTGTACGATAATGGAACACAAATATTTTCTAGAATCCGAAGAAAATTAAAAGCACAGCTATTAAGTGTTCTAATTATAATACCTCTTGAGAAACATTGCTTCAAGTATCGATTACGTCAACGAGTATTTAATCTCCGACAAATACAACGCTTTTGACAACCAGTAATTATTACAAAATGGTGTTCGTGACGCTAAGAGACGAAGTTGGTGAATCGAGCATCAGAGTCACTGGTAATAACGAGATCGACGAAATTCAGTGAGAAATTGAAATATATATATATATAAACAGCTAGAAGACGAAACTTGGGAGTACACAGCAGAATAATTGAAATTTATACAATAAAGGATAATTCACGGAAATGTGTAGAAAATCGAAGTCGTCAAGAGCGCTTAAGAATGAATTCTTCACGATGTTTCCGACGTTGTTCGGTAATTAAACAGCAACACGTTTACACTGACTTATGTTCGAAGAAATTTGCGATTAGAAAAGAATATTTCTAATAGCAAAAAATATGGCAGATTTTAAAGTACGTTATATTAATCCTAAGTTAATTACTCGAGTGACCTCGAAATAAATAATTCATGTATTCTGTCGATGATCCCGATGAGGTTTCTCAAATGAAAGTGAAAACAATGGTTGTAACGCTAACGAAGTGGTTCAAGATCTCTGAAGAATCGCGAATTTGAAGAGTATCTGCGACATGATCCACGCGATGAATTTGCGAACGACAATCGAGGCGATGATGGCGACAGTGATCGATGAGTTTCTGATTTGCGACAATGTTCGTTAGGAACCGGAAACAGGAAGAGGCGAAGGACATCTCAAAGGATCTTCGCTGCTTCGACTTCTTTGCTTCTTTGTACGGTAGGTCGGCCTTTGTCAACCAATCTTTATCCATCTATCAATCGAATATTCGAGCGCTGCCAGCCATCTGCAAGCAAACACAGTCGCTTGTTCCAAATAAAATTCGTTTGAACTCGAGATGCTAAAGTCATCTTCTACGTCGATATTATAGTATTGGAAAATTATTATAACTTTTCGTCGGAGAAGCGAAAATTATAATATATATTCTTTCGATAATTAATTAATAAGAATTAAATAATTAATTGCGAGCAAACGCAGTCGCTTGTTCCAAATAAATTTCATTTGAACTCGAGATGCTAAAGTCATCTTCTACGTCGATATTATAGTATTGGAAAATTATTAGAATTTTTCGTCGGAGATGCGAAAATTATAAAGTATCTTATTCCAATAATTAATTAATAAGAATTAAATAATTAATTGCGAGCAAACGCAGTCGCTTGTTCCAAATAAATTTCATTTGAACTCGAGATGCTAAAGTCATCTTCTACGTCGATATTATAGTATTGGAAAATTATTAGAATTTTTCGTCGGAGATGCGAAAATTATAAAGTATATTCTTTTAACAATTAATTAAAAATTTAATCCAGTTTGATTAAAAATTGAAGTAATTGAAGATTATTAAAACCAGAATAGAAAATTGATCGATGATTCTCGGGATTTGAATTCAAATTTGATAATACTCGTTTCTTAAATATTTACTTGGTGTATAAATATTTATTAAAAATAGAGGGAACGTGGGCAATTAAAAATTTCAAATATCAAATGTACAAATATAAATCGTGTTATTTAAAAATTGATACTTTTTTTTTAAAAATAAGTTTTCTAATTTAATTTAATTTCTTTTATGGCGTAACAATCTTCAAATATAATTGAAGCTATTATAGCGATACTAAAAATGGCAAAACTATATTAAAATTTATAGGAGCTTCTCATATAATAATCATGACTGCCAATAATTCCGGAATATAAAAGAAACTGAGACATTTTTCATATTCCAGACAGGAATAGATGCAGATAGATGAAGATTTATTAACCTATTTCAATCATTCTAATATGTCAAATAATTAATAATACTTTAATTAGAATAGTACATAAATCAATAAAGATACGAAGAAATTGGAGTAACAAAAATAATAATATACAAGAGGAAATAAACTAATCCTGAGAGAAGAAATAATAAATAAATTAAACTAGAAAAAGTAATAAAATAATACCACAAGAATATAAGAAGAAAAAGAAATTGATTTAACGAAGATTTAATATCCCACTTCAATTATTTTAATATGTCAAATAATTAATAATACTTCAATTAGAATAGTAAATAAATCAATAAAAATACGTAGAAATTAAAGTAATAAAAGTAAGAATATACAAGAGGAAACAAACTAATCCTGAAATAAGAAATAATAAATAAATTATAATATAACAAAGAAGTAATAAATTAACGAAACTGGAATAATAATACCTAGAGTAATAATCCCACAAGAATAGAAGAAAAAGAAATTAATTTAACGAAGATTTAATATCCTGTTTCAATCAGTCTAATATGTCAAATAATTAATAATACTTTAATTGGAATAGTAAATAAATCAATAAAGATACGAAGAAATTGAAGTAATAAAAATAACAATATATAAAGGGAAACAAATTAATCCCGACAGAAAAAATAATAAATTAATTAAACTAGAAAAAGTAATAAAATAATAATACCACAAGAATATAAGAAAAAAAAGAAATTAATTTAACGAAGATTTAATATCCTGTTTCAACCATTCTAATATGTCAAATAATTAATAATACTTTAATTAGAATAGTAAATAAATCAATAAAAATACGAAGAAATTAAAGTAATAAAAGTAACAATATACAAGAGGAAACAAACAAATCCTGACATAAGAAATAATAAATAAATTATAATATAACAAGGAAGTAATAAATTAACGAAACTAGAATAATAATACCTAGAGTAATAATCCCATAAGAACATAAAAAGGAAAAGAAATTAATTTAATAATTGAAACAGGTAGCATGACTTACCGTTTCTTGTCCATTTCAGATTCCGTGGCAAAGATGTAACTCCTCTGCGTGGGGTCCGGTGGCTGCAGCTCGAACGCGTGTTTCCTGCCACCGGAAGTGGGCGCGCTGCTGTGCACCCTGAAGCCATGAAGACAGGCGACACCGAACGCCTTCTCCGCATTAGCGTCGTCGTAGAAATACAATGCGGCGTCTTTTAGCACGCAATATCGCCTGGACCAACCGGTTGGAGAGGACGTTTTCTTCGCATGTTCCTGCTGCTTGCTCAGGTATCCAAAGCAATCTGGTCTGTGAATGGCGCACGCCGCCATTTCACGCATTCTCAGCGACGCTTCCAGCCAGGTGTCAACCTGTGAAACGTGTCGAAGGCAAAATTAATTATCAATTATTAAATTAATTATTAATTTTTAACCTCCTGAGAACATTCGCCTTTATACACATTTATATAAAAATGATCTAAGATCCGAAGTTTAAGAACTAAATTATTTTACGAAAATCGGTGAAAAAATTTCTGTATTTTAATTTCTGATCTATTATCGATTAAATAAATAATCGCGATGTTTAGTAATATATCGAGATGAAAAGTGGAAGAAGTTGATGTTTTGGAAGATACGGATATAAATACATTTTAAAGGAGTTAAATTGGTAATTATTATTATTGTGAGTTTAGTTCGTTGAAAATATTTTTCGTTATGAACGGCAATTTATTTTTAGTAGAATGTATCACCGATGCCTCGGCATTAATGAAATTATTTTTGCGTGCGAAAAGTGGACTAGATGGATCGTTGGATGAATTTTGGTACTGATAGGAGACTGTGAGTAAATATTGAGCTGCTTTAGGAGACTATAGTGTAACTTTTTGTCGTAGAATATTAATTTATAGTAGAATTGAGTTAGATAATTAGGAAATACAAGCATTTAAGAAATAATAATTAGTATTATATGGGATGTCAACGAATTTTTTAATTTAAATTTTTTATTAACAAATTACCAGTTATTTAACTATTTATATTTAAAACGTGAATAGAAATTTTGATAAAATATCATTGGAATTTTTACATGACAGTAAATTAAATTCCAATGAAATACCTGAATTTGAATAACGAAATTATGGGAGAAATTTTGGAAATACGTGACTTTAAACATCATCGTTCAATATATCGTATGAATTTGTTAGAAATTTATATATTATATGTGAATAATAAAAATAAAATTATTATTAAAAAGATAATAAAAATCCTATAATAGAGAAGTTTAGAATTAAAAATTTGTTTAATAAAATCATAATATAAAGAGAAATTTTAGCAGATTGATGTTTTATTCCTTTTATAATTTCCATTAACGTATCTGAACTGCAATTCCTTCACGATTGCCATTTATTTTTCGTTAACCCAAATAATTTCTTATCACGAAAAAATCCAATTACTGTTTTATTAAATATTCAAAAATCGAGTGCAATTATGTCGAAGAATCGTGTTGTACAAAATTTCGTGGGAACAGAACGACGATAATCGAACGGTATAATTTTTCTGAAGGTATTCAGAAGTCCCAGCAACTAATCCACTGAAGCTACTCCAACAGGCAGATAGCCAAACTTGGAGAATTTAAAACGAATCTCATTTTCTTGAACTTACAAAGCCTCAGACCTTCGTCGTTTCCTTAAATTCTTGAAGCCTTTTTACCCACACAGAGCAACAAAGATATTACCAAAACTGTCTACCGAGGATCATAAGAATACCTTGTCAATTGTTACATTTACATAATTCTTGCATATCTGTTTAAGAAAATTTAATTAAATTTTTATTTTAGGTGAAGATTCCGAGTAAGATAGATCTTTATGCAAATTTTTAAATCTATGAAATAAATATATTTCATTCGATATCTTCAGTTTCTTATAATCGTGATATTGTTATTTCATATTATAAGCATAATCCATATGCAAACATTGGTTTTTCCTGTTATAATATCCTTCCTCCTCTCATATCTCGTTCGTCTCCCTATTATTACATTTCCAATGCGTATAACCGTAAAAATCGAAATATGATTATGACATTATCACAGTTCATTTGATTTATAATTTAAAGTACGTTTTATTCGGAAAAGTGTCCCAATCATAATAATAAAAATGTAAATACTTCCAAGCTATATAATTACAGTGATAATAAGAATCCAAATTTTTTTAAACGATGTAAGAATAAAAATCGAAATACCTCTGCAGGACATAATAAAAGAAGTCAAAAGATTTCTGAATTCAGGCATCGCATAATTTCTCAACTCATCCACAACATTTACTGGATATAATAGTCATCAAAATGTTTTTTTAAAATCCAGTACTGAATAATAAAAATCCAAAAATTTCTAAATGACGTAATTAATAATAAAAATCCAAATACTTCCAAGCTATGCAATTACAGTGATAAGAATATAAATTTTTTTCAAATACTTCTGCAGGACTTAACAAAAGTAGTCAAAATATTTCTGAATCTAGACATCGCATAATTCCTTGACTCATTCGCAACATTTATCGGACATAATAGTTCCCAAAATATTTTCTTTTAAATCCAATACTGAATAATAAAAATCCAAACATTTCTAAATGACGCAATAATTAACAATAAAAATCCAAATACTTCCAAGCTATATGACTTCAGCCATACCAAAAATCTAAATACCTCTGCAGGATTTATTTTGTCTCCTTTTATACAAAAAAAAAATTTGGATTTTTATTAGAAATTAGTTTGGAAATATTTTGACTTCTTTTCTTATTTTTAAACTCAGATATCGCATAATTCTTCAACTCATCCACAACATTTACCAAATATAATAGTCATCAAAACCTTTTCGTTTAAATCTAGTACTTAAAAAATTCAAATATTTCCAAATGATGCAATAATTAACATTAAAAATCAAATACTCCCAAGCTATATAACTTCAGTGATAGTAAATATCCAAATTTTTTTAAACGATATAACAAAAATCCAACACTACAGGATTTATTTTATTATATTACTAAATCCTGCAGAGGTATTTGGATTTTTGTTGTTACATCGTTTAACAAAATTTGGATCTTTATTAAAAATTAGTTTGGCAATATTTCGACTTCTTTTATTATTTCTAAACTCCATGCAATATAACCACAGTGATAATAAGAATCCAAATTTTTCTAAACGACATAAGAACAAAGATCCAAATACTTCTACAGGATTTAATAAAAGAAGTCAAAATATTTCTGAACTCAGGCATGGCATAATTCCTCGCCTCATCGGCAACATTTACCTGGTCGTTTCTCTCAATGGCTTCCTTGATGACCGTTGTCCATCGAGCGCCCGCGTCCTCGGTGTCTGCCGCGAGTCTCAGCGTTGGTGCACCCTGTTTCTTGATCGCGAAGCTGTGTAACCTCAGCTCGGGGGTTTGCTCCACGTCATATTTTATCAGCATCACCGCCCCGACTGGCTGTGAGTCCTATGAGAACGGAATCGTGGTCTGGTGAACCATTTTTCGTGCTAACGAGATACGTGTAAACACTCGTCGTGTCGATAGACGCTATTCACCGGAAGGAATATCGGTTAAATGGGTTCCGAGAGACCCGGAGGTGTGGGCGTGTGACTTTTCGTTTGGTTAACGACGGGTATCCAAGGTTTACAGGCTTTCGATGTATCAGGGTGAGTAATGAGTGCGGTCGTTTTTCACTGACGTATGCGGCGTTTCGTGCAGTCTTGTAAAAGCGTTATTTATGGCAGTTACAGCGAAGAAATATATAGAGAAATCAGTTTGTTTATGTTTATGCGAGGAAGTATGTGTTTAACCTCGTGAAAAGTTACTAGATGATTTTGAAGAAGTAAGAATTTACGTTCCACGAATTTTTTTTATGAGAAACAAAAGGCTTTTTTAAAGCTATGAGTGAAAATGTGTATAATGTGGTTTGATATAATGAGATATTAAAGTTGGGAAGTGATTTGACTCGCGTTTCTTATATTTGACATTAAATTACTAAAATAGGATACACTAAAATGAGTAAAAATCGATTTCCTCGATTAAAGCTATTCTGATTCGAGTTATTTATATCTCGATCGTATTTATATCTAGTACTAAATTAATATGAACTGTATATTTTATTTGATATTAGAATTATCAAATCATAATGTATAGTATATAATATAATGTACACTAATAAAAATAAGGAAAGTGACACGATTAGAAAAATAAAAGTAGTATATATACAAGAAAATCTATACTTATCACCATGAAAAACTACTTAAAAATGATCTAAAGAAAGTAAGCCTCTCCATTTTCAATCTCAAATGAAAACAAAAACAAGAGAGAAAAAAGAATATCCAAAAAGAAGCAGAGAATATAACCACACTAACAGCGTCAATTTTATAACAGTGAAGTTTATAATAGTCAGTTTTTATACAAGTTACAGCGAAGAAATAGAGCGAGAAGTCAATTTGCTTATATTTATACCAGAAAATATATATTGACTTTAATAAAAAGTTATTTAAAAATGATTCAAAAGAAGTAAGCCTTTGGATTTTCCAGAATAAATGAAATAAAAACAAAAGTAAGAAAAGAAAGAAATATATTTAAAAAAGCAAAGAGTATAATCCTTAACCACGTCAGTCTTGTAATACTAAAGACAGTATTTATACTACTTACAGGAAGAAATATAGTGAGAAGTTTGCTTATAATGCTTATAATGGATGTCTCAAAATTCACACAAGTAATTTTAACAGAAAACATAGGTTTCTAATTACAAATTGTAAATATTGCTTTATATATTATAAATATTCATTTGTAAATATTCACTCTATATATGTGTGAATATTTACAATTCACTATTCACAATTCACAATTTCACTATGAGTGAATTGTAAGTATTCACTCTATATATATATAATAAATGTAAATATTGCTCTATATATTGTAAATATTCATTTGTAAATATTCACTCTATATATTAAGAAAATACCTACTTTTATAAAAAGTAACTAAAAAATGATTGAAAAGAAGAAAAGTATGTAACGACACTAACCGCGTCAGTCTTGTAATAGTAGAGGCAGTTGTCGCGTCGCAGGGCGAACCACCTGCGCACCCACTTGTCCGTGTTCGACGAGGTCGCGGACTTCCGCCACAGGTAACCGGAACAGATAGGTGCCTCGTCGCTGCCTTCTTTCGTCCCTGGCCTGGCGACTCGCGGTGCCAGCACGTTGCAGGTCCTCGCCACCTCGAGTTCAAGGACGTCGGTGCCCGAGTGCGCCAGCCTCACCACCTCCGAATGAGTCGCGTCCATCTCGCTCTTCCCGTTCACCGCCATTATGATGTCCCCGACTTCCAGGCCCGAGCTCTCCGCCGGGGTGTCCGGCTCGATCGCTGACACCACCACCGGTTTCGAGCCGTGAATACGGAAACCGAACTCACCCCCGGCCTCTCGCTTCACCACCACCCTCTTGTCGCTCTCTGTAACCACCACCAGCTCCGTTATTTGCACTGTTATCGCTTTAACCGGACGAACGCTTTTATACGGACGCCTCGCGTTGAAAAGGGCTTCAACGAGACCAGTTCGTGGGAAATCGAACGATGGAATCGCGGATAGTGCAATCGGCGGGGATTTATTGGACGATAATGTCCCGCGTGTTCGAATCTATATGGACCTCTGTGGATCAGGGTTAGTAGATGGTAATAGGTACCGGTGCTATCAGGATAGAATTCCAGCCAGGATATTAGAGAAGCTTTAGATCTGTGTCTGAGGGAAAGGATTCTTCGATCGGGTGTAAGGGAGTTTTAAGTGCTTTTGGATAAGGTGTACGTAGTCTGGAATGGGTTTTGATAAACATTGGTATGGTGTTTTATCGAGTTTACTGTTAATATTATCGTTTTCACTGTAGTTTGCCCTAAGGGCCAGATAGTTTCGCGAATCCGTAAACATTTTGCTGCTTCTATTATTCCGAAATGAGGGGAATTTAATTTTATTTGGCGCAGAGGAAGACAAATAGCTCTATAAAGTGAAAAATAGTTCGATTAGGTTATGTTCTGTAATAATTTTTAACAGAGTATCGTGTATTCTTTAGGCGCTTTGCTAGCGGTCTCTAGCGGCTGAAATTCGTACCACGGCAATATGGCGCCAATGGTCGTCAAAGTGTTGTTAACGCTGTTATTAGAATTACTAAATTTTTGGACCAAATTGTTTCGTATATTTTATTTTTGCAGTGTCTGAAAATGCGTAGCTGTTTTTGACAAAATTTGACAGCATTTGTGTATAATGCATTTGGTTATTTATTAGAGATAGGTAATTCAAGTGTTCATTGATATACTAAATGATTAGATCAAATTACTCAGAAAATTCTTTGACGAGTTTCCTACAAAGTGTTTCATAAATTATCAACAAGGTATAGCACGATCAGCAGATCATTCTGTAGATGAATTTTCCGTGCACTGATGAGCATACTTCACTTTGCTGCCGAGACGAGAGTCATTTAATCTCGTTTCAAGTACAACGATAAGCTTTAGTTAATAACGAAGGCTGTCAGCGATGCACATAAGCAAATATACTCGGAGCTGCACAAGCGTTCGCATATATTAACAAGTATGTGCGAAATATCTCATTATCTGTTAGCAATCTTCGTGTCAAAAATTCCGAATTTTTATTTTACAAATTGTAGATATTAATGGAAAATATAGATAGAAAGTCTCGTGTTCTATTGTCTGAAAACTGATTAAAAATTTTTACACAAATAAAATTTTTAAATAAATTTGAAGATATTTGTTATATCCCTTAGATTTTGAATTTTTATTATATTAAAGAATTAAATATTGTAAATTTTTGTTTAATTTTTTGAATACTCTCCTCTGTCTCAAAATGAATCATTTATATTACATTATTCATTAATGTGTTTATTAATACACAATAATAAATATAAAATGAGTAAAATATTATAAAATTTTGAATAATTGATATTATAATTTGCAATAAAAATTACAAGAAAAATTTGAAACTTGTGTTCTATGAATACTAAAATTAACTATTAATGAACTCTCAAATTCTTCAACAAAATCATTCTCATAAAGTAACATTTCTATCAATATCTTCATATTTCATCATATTAATATAAACACAAATCCTTTCAATTCTTAATACATTTTAACCAATATCCACAATTATTCTTTTATTTCTTCGTAAAATTTAACTTTAATAATTAATTACTTATAAATTTCCTCCATACAAATTTTTCAACTTCCCATCATTTTGTCATAACCATTTTTATCATTTCTTCTTTTCTCTATACTCCTCTTTCTCCACGATTAAATTCTTGTACTTCGATGTCGTCTACGTCATCCATTTTTTATTTCCATTTACAAATTTATCTAGATATTATTTTCCCAAAACACACGGTCCTTCTTTGCGCTATTAATTTGTCAAAATCCCAAATATTTTTCTCCGCGCTGGCTGGTCAGGATTATTTCAACGTTGAAGGTATCTGTCACCCATTGCAAACACTATCAATCTATAGCACTTTCAGCAAACAGATTTACCGAACAGTAAAAATGACGGATACCAACGAAGCTCTCGAATTTCAGGTTCACCGTTGGCTCTTCCGCATCTCGGATACATCCGGAAGCAGCATACAGAATTAGGGTGAACGTCATGAGAATCGGACACAAATTGTCGTTCCACGGAAGTGGTGCATACAGTATTTTATTCGTGGCTTAACCCGATGACACGGTAGATTCGGTAGAATGATCTGTTCAACATTTGTCGGGACACGGTGCGCGATACTGGGTAGATTTCCGGTTTAGTATCATCCATCTTATTTATCGAGCATCGGATCACACGATTATTGATTGCGCATGATCGATTACGGACGGAAATTCACCAGCAAGACCACATGGTTTCAAATAAATTATACTGGAAGTTGTTGCACCTGTCAAAATGACGGAGCTGGTCGTCTTTTGGCATAATGGAGATTAGAATGTTGTTAGTGATGGATTGCACCCGATTATATCTGGTATTTAGAAATTTATAAATGGTGGAAATCAAGAAATTTAGAAATTTATATATGGTGGGAATTAACAAACTTAGAAATAGTGGAACCTTAGAAATGGTGGAAATTAAGAAACTTAGAAATAGTGGAAAGTTAGAAATGGATAGAAATTTAGAAATGGTGGGAATTAAGAAATGCATAAAAATTTAGAAATTTAGAAATAGTGGAAATTTAGAAATTTAGAAATGGATAGAAATTTGGAAATTTAGAAATTGTGAGAATTACGAAACTTAGAAATAGTGGAAATTTAGAAATGGTGGGAATTAAGAAACTTAGAAATAGTGGAAATTTAGAAATGGATAGGAATTTAAAAATTTAGAAATGATGGAAATTAAGAAATTTTGAAATTTAGAAACGGTGGGAATTAAGAAACTTAGAAATAGTGTGAATTTAAAAATGAATAAAAATTAAAAAATTTAGAAAGGGTAGGAATTAAGAAACTTAGAAAAAGTGGAAACTTAGAAATGGATAGAAATTTAGAAATTTAGAAATGGATAGAAATTAAAAAATTTAAAACCCAATTTCTATGAAAAGTTAGTAGTATACGTATTATATTAATTATTAAAGAGAAGAAATTTATTTTATGAAGATAATCCATGTTTTCACCTTGAAATTAATATATCCTGTTTAGCATATTCGTGAAGTCATTCGAATATTTATTAAAATTAATATTTCTTAATATTGTTAAACTAATTATATCTATATTACCAACTAATAACGTTTAAAAACACTTATTAACTTTTATTAGTATTTGATAAAATTATTCTAATACAGAAATAAGAATTGTAATTAAATACGATCAAAACCGATAATTAAACAGATCGTACAGAAGCTCGTAGATAATGATATACAGTTTCGAATAAATTATAATTAATGATGAATATTATTACTGATTAATTGCTCGTTACCTCTAATTTATTTTAAAAATATGAAAATCACATGATCCATCTTTATTAAGAACAATTACCTAATAACTACATAAATTCCACTATTTTAATTAATTTCATTTTATTCACAATTTTATTATTATTTTCTTTATTACCTATATTTTTCGTTCATATCCACAGTATGATTTCATTAATATAACAGCTACTATCCAAATATTACGATAAAATAAATTCAGTGAAAAATAGTATTCAAAACAGTGTACAGTCACTGCTACTTTTATAAGTGTATATTAAAACTGAATATAAACATTCAACAATTCCTCAGGATAATTAATGTATTAATAAAAACAGACAAGAAAATTCGTAAAACATACCAATTTAAAAAAATAACAAAATTCAGAGCTAAATAAGAACAAAAAAATAATAAAAAAAATATATATAAAGATATTTAAAATAATCTCAACAAAAATTTATAGCCACACATAGCAATGACATGACATGACCTAACCTAACCTTGCCCTTCAAAATTAAACATAATTACATAACAAATTAAATTCATAGAAAATTCATTTTCGTTACTCAAGAACATCCTCCCTCAGGCCCCTTAAACCGCGATGTAAATTCACCACGAAACGAAGTTAGGGTCATTAACGAGGATTCCTTAATTCCCTCGCATTTTCTAATTACAGTTTCTATTAGCCGGGGCCACGAGCGTCAATGATCATAAACGCAGGCGAAAGGATTACGGAAGCTTCTTGCGCCCTTTAACCACCCCTAAGAGGCATGTCACGAACAAACCAGCAATCGAGTGCAGAAGGGAGGAGCATTATCATTGCCAGCGCTTCTTTTTACTGGCCTGGTTTCCAATCCTTTCGAGGCGCTTATATTTATTTGCGATTACGTTTTCGCGTGAGATAACCGACGATTTACTCGATACGGAACTTTCGGCTTGCAATTTCGGGGATACTTTCGTATACGTACGTGCAGTCACGCAATAGATCATAGCTGAACGCTGGTTAACTTGTACGGAAGAGTTTTTGGCCAGGATTAAGGGTCGCTCCAATTCCACAACTTTATTTCCACACCCGTGAACCCCGTTTCCTGTTCCGTATTGTTGCGTATTCATCGAATGCAATTTCAGCCTTTGAGCTGTTCCTACACACTTGGGAGAAAACGCGAGATACGCATTCATGGTAGAATCTAGGGAATTTCGCGTTATCTGGAACCACACTGCCGGCCATTTTGAAACGGAACGGTTTTCTTCACATCGTGTGTGCTTTTAATTAAATATTTAGGTATTGTTGTGTGTTCGAAATAGGAAAGTTTGGTGTAACTAGAATATAGGGAAATTTTGTTTTATTTACAATTGTATTGACGGCCATTTTGAGTTCTTAGGGATTTCTTGACTTTATGTGTGTTCTTAATTAGATATTTAGGTATTATTGGGTATTCGAAATAGGAAAGTTTGGTATAACTAGAATATAGGGGAATTTTGTTTTATTTGGAATTGTATTGGCAGCCATTTTGAGAGCGTAAGGGTTTCTTGACTTTACGTGTGTTCTTAATTAAATATTTAGGTATTATTGGGTATTCGAAATAGGAAAGTTTGGTGTATTTAGAATATAGGGGAATTTTGTTTTATTTGGAGTTATGCTGGCGGCCATTTTGAGTTGTACAGGTTCCTTGACTTTATGTGTGTTCTTAATTAAATATTTAGGTATTATTGGGTATTCGAAATGGGAAAGTTTAATGTATTTAGAATATAGGAAAATTTTGTTTTATTTGGAATTATGCTGGCGACCATTTTGAAATATACGGTTTTCTTGATTTCATGCGTGTTTTTAATTAGACATTCGAAATAGGGGAGTTCAATGAGTAATACTGGGAATTATATTTTACTTTATATAGTACTATGCATATTGTGAGTAATTCAACAAGTAAATTTAAAGTTTGATACTAGGGAATTTCATTTTAACTAGAATTTTATTGCCTGCTATTTAAAATGTTTTTTTTTTTGTGTTTTCATTTAAATATATTTTTAAAAAATATTGTTAACATTGTTTCGTTAAATTTTGATTATTTTTTTTCCTACTTACCTATTTCTTATGAAAATACTGCATGTGCAATCATCTTAAAAGATCGAAATTATCTAATATTGAACGATATACCAAAAGACTTCAAAGATGATTTTAAACGGTTTGCGATATTTAGATATACAAATCGTTTTTCCTATGATTGCTAGAAATAAAAAGTTATTTGCAAAAGAATCTATTTGAACGTATTCCAAAATATAAATTCAAAGCGTGAATGCAACACGTGAACAGGAAATTATTAAAGACTGAACAATAGTCTTTTGTTCTAAAAATTCGAAATAAAAAAATTTGAATTTCATTTTGAATATAAGAATTGTTTAATTAATCTTTGATTGCAATTCCATTCTTTTCAAGCTTTTAACTATAAACTACATTTTTTGAAAGCGAACTTTAATTTTTTGCTAGAACTGCAGACTTCATTAAATATCCAGGAGCACTCTGATAATTACACTGGGACAGTTCTGATAGTATCATGCAGACATTTTATTACAGCTCTAGATCTACAATGTTCTTGAGAAGTGAAACTTTTATTGAACAAAATTTTTCTAGTAAGTGTGAGATACTTGTTAACATCCTATTTTTATTGTCGAAAATTTTACAAAAATTTTACAAAGAGTAATAAAATAAATAAAAATCGATAAAAAATCCCGTTTAAAAAATGTTTAATTTAATTGTTAAAATTTTTGCTAAAATTCTTGTTAAAATTAGTGAAAAGTTTTCTAAATAAAAATATTTTTCAACTGAATTTGTAACACGTAGAATGATTTTAATAAAATGAAATTTAATAATTATGCCGCACGTTGAATATGAATAGAAAGTGGTCCAACAAAATGATTGGATTCTTCATGAATAATCTTTAAGAATTTAAATGAAAACTTCCAGTACGAACGAGTGTGAAGAAAGAAGTAGGGTGAATAGTGGAATAAATCGATTTTTATTTACAGATACTCCATCAGTTGCTATGTTTACCGACTAGAGCTGTTTTCCTTATGAATATAAAAGCCTCTATATTTAGATGCAAGTTGAAATAAAACTCTTCCACTAAATTATTTATTCGAATAATTTCGACTTCGAGAAATATTTGTTTCATAAATTATTTTCAAATTCGTTTGAGGCAAAATAAAATAGCTCTAAAAATCAAAAGTACTTATCATCGATATCATATTCCAGGAGAATGTTCAACCATGGTAATTCTCCATTTAATATCGAATTTATCAGTAACAGACACAACAAGCCTCGAAATTATTCATGCTTATTGATTATCTGCATTTTAAGATTATTTATCCAAGAATATTTCAGAACCTTATATTTATTTAGGTTATAATTCCCGATGAATTATGGATTTATTCCGTCGTTCCTTCCATTCCCAACGATCCTACGGTTCATTTCTAGATGCTCAATATAACGTAATTGAGAAATCTCATCAGTATGCTTGAAATTGCTAATTAGTCGTATTAAATTAATGCTCGCCTCGCTCCCTGCTTAATTGTTACCAATTTTCCACGTAAAAGTCGCAGTGAAATTGAGTTCATGGTGATTCGGTTTATTCGCGAATTTCAATGTTAATGGGAATGGAAAATTTTCCATGTTTTATAAATATTGCATGTCGATAGATACGTTCGATTTAATTCGAAACGGTTCTCGTTCGTTTAAGAAAATGTATTTTTAGGTAAAAACATGGTTCCTTATATTACTGTTTTTTGTTAGTCGAATAACAATAGATAGTGGAGAAATTTTATTTATTTTTAATTTTTCGAGTTGTGATTATTGGTGAAATATATTTTTAAATAATAATGACAGTAGTTTGTTATTATAAAATATTTTTCTTAATTTTATTTTTTAAAAAAAGATAGGAATGTTAGGTTTAATATTGCAATCGATAAATGAGTGAAAATAATTTATATTGAGTTTTTGTTTTTTATTTTTTATTTTTCATTCTCATTTCTACGTTTGTTTTTATTTTTGCTTTTACAATAAAAATTAATAGCGATTTTTATTCAGGTAGAACAATATATATTTTTATTATATATATTTTTATTTATATATATTTTTTATATATATTTTTAATAATAAGTTCTTGGAAATAAATTACATTTTCCAGTTATTTCTAGATGAAATAGTAAGTAGTTTAAATAATTCACCTTTATACAGTATAAATAATTTGTCTAGTTTTTTTGATTATTTAAGCAATGAAGTTATGGTAATATTCGAGTTACCTAAAATATGATAACTGTACTATTCAACATAGTTTACATCACTAGTTACTGGGAATTTGAGAATCAATTTGAAAACAGAAAATATAACAAAGTAATTCAAACAAAATTTTCATACCCCCATCTAACAAAATTCCATAATGTGATTAAAAAACTGAAAAATAAAGAAAATTTTTAAATATTCACATATACTTAATTTTAACAAAATAAATTTTCTAAATACTATAATAATGATATATAGAACACAGAGTCGCAAAATAAATATTATAAATAATTGAAAAAATATTTAAACAGATATAAATAATGGAAAAATATTTTAACAGGTATTAATCTCCATTCTTCACATTTTCTTTCTCTTTCACAAAAAATTACTTTAAATGCAGAAGAATTAAACTTTCTTTCTCTTCCTTTATAACATAAAAAGCAATCAATGAAAGAAATTACAAATAAAATATTTTTACGAAAATATCTCGAACATATTCGAACTAATTACAGCAATCCAAATTTTAGAGTTGCATGATGGCGAAAAAGAAAAAAGATAAAAGAAAGAAACAAGAACAAATTTGTATTTCAGCAAGATAACATAAACAGCGAGTATTGAAAACATCTCGCGACAAAAGAACATATACTTTTGTGAAAAAGCAATGAATGAGCATACAATCGGAAACGTTTCAATCGTTTTCGTTGCACAGACAAGAAAATCTTCGCAACTCGCGACGTTTGTCGTGCAGATTTGAAGAGAGAGTGAGAGAGGGAGAGAGAGTACTATGCACGTCCCAAAGCAAGTGCACAAATAGAAAGGAATACTGGGTAAAAATAAAATGAAAGCGGGACGGTCTGCGTCGTCGTAGCTACATAAATAAATGCATTTTCAGTTCAGTATTTTTTGCACCTTTTTTTTAACCTTAACATTTAGAAAGTGAAGAACGTGAAGCATTCGAGCCTAAAAATTGTGGAACAAAAATTGTGTCAGATAAAACGAAGGTAGGGATGATAAGCTAAATAAAGTGAATTTATGAAGATTTCGATATAATAGTACATTGTTTTATGAACAATATTTTGTTGATTATATTTTAAAGCTATTTGTTTATGGAAAATTACAATATAAATTTGTTAAAACCATTATTTTTACTTGTTTATTAAATAATAGTTGAATTTGAATAGTAGTGGAATAACAGTTGAATCGAGTAATAGTTGAAATATCGAATAATAATGTTACTATAATGTGTCCAATTTGTGGAAAATTACAATATAAATTTGTTAAGACCATTGATAATAAAGTTCCGCTTTTTCACTTTTTTATTTATCAAATAATAGTTGAATTTGAATAGTAGTGGAATAACAGTTGAATCGAGTAATAGTTGAAATATCGAATAATAATATTACTATAATGTGTCCAATCTATGAAAATTACAATATAAATTTGTTAAGATCATTGGTAATAAAGTTCCGTTTTTTACTTTTTTTTTTTTTATTAAATAATAATTGAATTCGAATAGTACTGGAATAATAGTTGAAATATCGAATAACAGTGTTACTATAATGTATCAAACTTTCGCAGTATAGTGAAACTATCATAGCTCACAAAATACATAAAATAGTATAATATTTATACCTAAATAGTTCAATATGTATAGCTATTCTATTACTTATTTTATAATACAGCTCCATTAATTCCTATTATATTATTTATACTCATTATACTTTGCTATACTCACAAAATCAATGGACACTATATAAGATCGATTAACATTCACTAAACAAAAATTCATTTTAAATATATTAATTAATAGTGATATTATTCAACAATAATATTAATATACTAAATATATTTAAATTTATTTAATTATATTGCAATGTACATATTTCATCAAAAATTTATTTTAAATATAATCGAATAAATTAAGCATCAACCAAATGCTTCGACATTAAAATTAGAAGCAATTCGAAAAGTGGAGTTAATCGTTTTAATTTCAAATGGCTCGCTTAAATTTCAATTTACTATTCCACGTTTCGGATTCGAAATATCTCGCCAGAAAGTCACACGAAGAATATCAAGTTGCGAGATATTTTGTTAACAAAAAATGAATATTTTTCATTTTTCTTTTATACACACTCAGTGATATTCAGTTATAAATATCGAAAAACCGACTCTCGAGATGTCTGGACTAAAGGGGCAAGTCAGTTCACGAGACATCTCGTCTGCGGATGAAAAGAGGTTAACGATGCTATACGCAGGGTGCGTTATACTTTTACAAACCAATTCCTTCTTTTATTTTCATTCTACGTAAAACGGTATTCAGTCGCAAATGTTCAGAAATAGACTTCCGAGATAACTTGTTTAAAGACAGAAAGTGGCTACAAATTTGTATGACAGAGGTCTCATCCGCAGATGCGAGGAAATTAACGAAGGGGTTGATAAAAGTAGGATACGTTATGCTTTTAAAAATTTTTATTCGTAATTTTTATTTTTTATTTTACGCAAAGTAATGAGATATAAAATAACGAATGACGTAAATATCAAACGACTGTGAAAACGGAAACTCGCGTCACCGCTGCTAAAGTGGTTAACAAAAAATATGTTATATAATTAAAAACAAATTTTTTTCAATTTTTGTATTAATCGAAATACATAATTAAAAATATCGAGAGACTGACATTCGAAAGTGTTTAGCAGACTGCTGTGATAGAAATCAGTTCAGGAGACATCTCGTCTGTGCATGAAAAGGGGTTGATAAGCGTGGAACATGTTATATGCTCGAAACTAAATTTCTTTTATTTTTTTTTTACCTGAAAAATTTAATTTTAAAAAATATTGAGAAACTGACGCTCGAGATACTTCGTCCAAAAGGTTATAATAAAAATTCGACCCGTAAATGCAACGGGGCTGACAAAACCGGAGCATGTTACACATTTGAGAATAAATTGTTTTAATTTCCCTTGTACTCGAGAAAATTTAATTCTGAATATCGAGAAATTGATTTTCAAGATATTTCGTGCGAAAGAGCGTGAAATGGCTTGTGTGAAAAATGCCTCGATCACGAATTCAAAGGGCTTGATAATAACGGAATATGAAGCATATTTGAAAAGAAATTTTTCAAATATTTTGTACCTTTACACTGGAAATATTAAATTATAAATATCCAAAAATTACCTCTCGAAAAATTTCGTTTAGAAAATCATTATGAAAACCAATTCACGAGTCATCTCATTCGTAGATGCGAAAGAATTAACGATACTAAATATAACACGATAGACTAAAAAAAAAGAATTAACATTTTTTAAATATTTTTCTTCGGAAATGTTTAATTATAAATATCGAGAATCAGACTCTCGACAAACATCATTGAAGAGAGGGTAGAACGATTACAAATTTGTATGAGAAACGTTTCATTATAAATGCAAAGGGGTTAATGCAGGGGTGGATAAATATGTTATATTTCTACAAACCAATTCTCTTATTTTCACATTACACGAAAACAACATTCAAATATAAATATCAAAAAGCAGAACCGTGAGATGTCCCCATTAAAGTGGTAAAAGCCAGTTCATAAAATATCTTGTTTGCGGATACAAAGAGGTTGAAAAACACAGACTATGCTACATTTTTATAAACCAATCTTTCCTGTTTCTATCTTACGCGAAATAAAATTTATACATGAATATCAAAAAACTCGAGGTATTTTCAGTCAAGTTACGAGAGCCATAAAATATCCTACCCATAGATACAAGGGGGTTGATAAACACAGAATATCTCATGCTTTTACAAACCAATCTCTTCCTAATTTTCATTTTGCGCAGAGATAATATTTCTGTATAAGTATTGGAATAAAAACTCCAGATACGTCCATCAAAAGGGTGTAAATTGTTTCATGAGATATTTCATCCACGAATTGTAAAGGTGGTTGATAATATTATATTTCATTAAGTATAAAATAATAATATTTAAATAACCTTTAATTAATATTAACCCTTTTTTGGCTAAAGAAGGGTACGAGTTGAAAAATTTTCTGCTATAAGACTGATGATATTTTTTGAGCAGTAAATAAGAAATCATATAATAATTAACACGTAGAATTTTTTAATTTCGATATCTCGCACAATGTTATATTATTTTAAATTTGATGTATTAATTAATATCGAGCTTTGAAATTTTATCAAATGGCGACTGAAGAGCGCCTCTCGAGAGCAAAGGGTTAATATCTCGGCAGTATGAGGTATTATAGGTATTATATAAGGTATTACGGATATTATATATTTTGGCAGTTCTCAGTATTTTTGATTTTACGTAAAAAAATAAATGGGATATGTAGAACAAAATTTTCCAATATGCAGCTTCGTTTTCGAGAAAATTGAATTTAAATATTTAGTGGTTTGCTGTCGATTTAGATTGTCATGTTGGCAGACAGATAAATTCAAATTGATTACAATAAAAGAATAAAAGTTGTATTAAATTCAATGTATTTAGAAATTCAATTAAATGTAAAACATCTATGTCAAATATTTTTAAAAATATGAAACATTGATATTAAATAATTCATCAAACGTGACATGTTTAATTTTTTCTAATTTATTTCTTCCACAACTAATTTTCCTAAAACGATATTCAAACGTGAATATCGAGGAACAAACGCTGCAGCTATCTCATCTTCAGATACAAAGGGGTTAATTTCTATTTCCTGTTTCAACATCCAGAGAACAATACGCCCACATAAACGTCGTGTTGCGGATGTTTCTATTTACACGTAACTACTTGTTATTCGTGCGAGTAATTGCGATCTGGATCTCGAGCGAACAGCGGACGGAATCAAAGTAAGATGTCACCCACGAGTGCAACGCGCTACGAAAATAATGACTAGCGTCGCTGAGCTCTTGCCATTGGCGTAGGAATGCCCGTGCCCAAAGGGGCGATCATTCTTCTGGCGACCTGTGCTACAACTTTCATTCTCGCGTCAACGAAGTCACGTGGTCCTCCCCACTCACGCTACCGCACGCATGCACGCGATTGGGGGAAGTTTGGAGCTCAGAGACATCGCGTAATCGGTTTTATCTACCGTTCTGCATTATACAGGGAGTTTCAGTGTCACGAGTTTTTAATAGCTTGGTACTTTGACTTGTGGTTATCAAATACGAAACTTTTGTCGGTACGTCGTGTTTCTCCTATATAATAATCGGATTTTATTTCGTTTAACATTGAACCTACCACGACGGGTCAAAAACCTGTACGAAGAAGAACTTAAAACAAAATATATGGCAAGGAAAATATTGAAAAATTTATAATATGAATATTAAAGAAGAAATGGGAAAAACAAATAACTAGAGAGGTAATTCCGAATACAGAATTTTTAATAAGAAATTTTGAAACGGTATGGATACTGTTTATTTTATAAACTGAATATTGGTGTGACAAATTATAGCAATTTTGAGGTTCAGGCTTCCTTTATAAACAATTAAGGTATAGATGGTTTATTCAAACCATTTCATACTTTCCTAAGTATGAAGATAATATTTGTTTTTATTTTTAATTTCAAGTTTTAATTTTTTAATTTTAACTCAATTTTTAAATATATATTTGGAAGCACAAAATTTGTTAATTTAATAATTAAACGATTCCCCAATCTTTTCCTTAATAAAGTATTTAATATTATTTTATATCATAAAATGGTTGATGATTTTAGTATTTTATTATACGTAAGTATTATAAAATTACTTTTCACTATATTTTTATCCAATTTCCCTTCGATAATTGTTTGACGCAAGTTTTCTTAATTAATTAGTAATTCTATTTGTACTCTCGTCTCAAACGTATCCCGCATAAAGACAAAAACGAATGAGGAATGAGTCATATAATCCGTTACAAACCATTTTCTCGGGAATAGTTAGGAATAATAGGGAAACGCTTTTTCAGGATCCACTGGGGCCATTTTGTAACAAACGAGATGCTGCTGCTCCAATTCTCAAGATGGTGGAAAGACGTTCTGCCAGTTTTTTTGAAACAGGACAGAATGACGAATAGACTTTACATGCATGAATAATTTCTTTAATATCCTTTGAATTACTGTAACTCACGTTCATTTCTCCACATTCCTTTTCAACTTTCGAAATAAATATAGAAGTAAATAAGAAATTTATTCGAAAGTATTTCAATTTGTAATGAAATATAAAATTAGTATAACCTAGAAACCCAGTTCAAAGATTTTAATAAATACCTATATAAAATAACAATAATATTTTAATTAAAAAACTTTCCAAATTAAAAAAGAAACCAAGTTAGAAAATTTTCTATTTCATTAGAAGACTTAACTGAAAAATAAATAAAATTCCTAAACATTATTAGTTCTTAAATTATCAATTCTTACGAATATTTATAATTTTGTTTGTTATGTCAATAATAAAAATAAAGGAATATATCAAAAGTTCTATACTTCTTAATCGTTACTATTTTTGCCATATCAATCACTATCGATATCATTTCACCACACCTGATTAGTTTCAACTAGAGCGTATTTGAATTCCCCGGTAATTAAACTTGCCCTTAAACTGCAAGGGGGTCAATTTATGCGAAATCGATTATCGAGTACCTACCACGACTTCATTCAACAATATCTTCATCAAACGTTCCATGGATATATCGCAAATTGCTTATAACACTTGCAAAGGAACAATCGATTGAATTAAAAGAGCATTCGGAATTCACTCGAATTAATACGTCGTTCGTTAGCATTTAACCTTACAAATAAAAGCATATTTAACAAATAGCATTCACTGAAAAGCATATTTTGATCTCCATGTGTATGCTTATCAATGGTGTACAGGCTATTTTAGAAACGAATTTAATTCCAGCAGACGCTCACAATGCACCTTTCATCGCGTTTTAATTTTAAAATACAAAATCTACGTGGATATGAATTTTCATGTAAACAAGAATTTTCATTAATCCTCCTACGTGAAAATGCGCATTGTTAACGCTCAACGGAAGCTTCATAAACTAATATTTTTGTCCTGTTTAATTTCCAACATGGCGGAAAATTTTCTCTGAAATATTTGCTTAAGAGGAAATAAGTTGGATTATTATCTTTAGCCAACAATGTAACACGAATTCCTTGTTTTAAATTACTATACATTAATACGCATAATATTTGTACATTATTCTTCATTTATTAAGCTTCGCATTAATAAAACTGCTATTCTCTTTATCTCCCACACTACCAGCTTTATCTACCTTGAATAAGGATAATAGAATTTAACGCACCATTGACAAACAGGATTATCTACTTTAAATCATTTATTTTAATTATCTGTTCAAATCGTACTTCATCGCTTAAGCTTCATGTCATTTACATTAATCAATTTTCTTCCTAACAGAGAAGCCAAAATATATTAATTATCTATAAGCAAAAATATTTTACATTATGCATTTGATATTACAATTTAATCAAAGTCATAATAACGCAATTGAATAATTTACAAATTCGTCCATTAGTAACTTCAATGGCTTTTAATCAGCAATATATAAAACAAATTGAAATATCTCGTTAACAACATTAGGTTCCAATAGAAGTGTTATTACCGATGTGAACCCGCAGAACTAACGTGTAGAGAGCTAGAGAAACAACCGAACGTTGTACCGTCGGTAACATAACCTCACACCGGTGGCGAAAATTAATTAATTCTCAATTAAAATTACCAGGTAATTCCAGGTTGCGCAATTTCCAAATGCATTCGAGTGTCGAGAAGTCAAACACGAGATCGCGTTAAAAGCGCGTGTACGACTGCGGAAGACGCGGCGAAAGGAAGCGAGAGCGAGAAAGAGAAAGCGAGCGAGCGCGAGACGCGTGCGACAAGGAAGGAAATCGTCGAAACGCGTTGAAACGAGGTCGAACTCAAGCAAAACAAAAGCAGGCCGAGCGGAGAGGCTTTCCAGGAACACATCACGCCATAAAAATAATCGAGTCCTTGCGTCACCAGGTTCCGAACGTAATCGACTGTGTTCGTGCTTAGTCTTTTGTCTCATCATCGCCTCGGCAGAGGAACGACTAGAACGTGCAGGGCCTCTTTTATTCCTGCGATAAAGAAGTCTCACGCACTCCCGTCAACCCCTTTCGCGGCCTGTGTCAGAAATAGCTGAAAATTACTTTGTCGCCTTTTTTTCTGATAGCGGAAATTCTCGCACGTGCGACGCGGCCATTCTTCCAAGGTTGCCTCATCTCGTTGGGGAGAGCACCGTTGTTATGGATTTTAATAGCGAGCACGCGTCGAACGACACGCTGGGGAGGGGGAAGGCGAACTGACTGCGAGGTAACGTGTTTCGTTTTCTCGAGAGGCATTTAGCAGGGACACCATTGTAGTCGAGAGCTACGGATTGGGAATTGATCGCGAGTTTGCTGGTAGGTATACCTTATTGGAGGGATTCAATGGAGCCTTCGGTATGATTTAATCGGCGTGAAATTAATTTCTTTTGTGGGGGTATACTGAACGGTTTAAAAAGGGGTTTAAGGCATTAAGAGCTCATGGTAGTCATCCAGATGAATTGTTAATCGATATAAGTTCTAAAATCGGTACTTTCCATGTAAAATGTAATTTTGTACTTCTCTGTGCTGAGATTCCGCGAGTTTAATTTAGCTATGCACGATGAAGAATGTGGGAAATCGCATTGCAATTATGAACAGGAAATGTGTATATTCTGAGTATGTAAAACATGACAGGGATATTTGAAGAGGCACTGTACATATATTACTTGATTATAATTCAGACGTGTGAACGTCGTAGGGGATTAAAGGATGATGTATTACCTTTAGAAGCTAAAGGTAATTGAAATTGAAGGTAACTGACTATAATTTCTTTTTTACATTAGTGATCATTTTTAGTACAATATAGTACTTCTTCCTAAATAGATAGTGAGAGCAATGATTAAAAATTTTTTGAAATTTAAGAATTTTGTAAAATACAAATGTATAATATAAAAGACTATATTAACACTGGAATCACTGACCTGCAAGATGTGTCTAAATATACTGCACACAAATGATAATAGTTGGAGTGGTATAATGGGGGCAAATAAATATACACAATTTTTTACCAGAATAAAAATCGATATTAATTTTACTAAAATATGTTTAGATGTTTCCAGTAATTGCAAAAATAAATGATCAGAAACTGTCACTTTGATAGGGTTAGGTTAGGTTACAGTAGCAGTACTACTGCTAAATTTGATATATACACAAATGATAATAGTTGAAGTGGTATAATGGGGGTAAATAAATATACACAATTTTTTGCCAGAATAAAAATCGATATTAATTTTACTAAAATATTTTTAGACGTTTCCAGTTATTGCAAAAATAAATGATCAGAAACTGTCACTTTGCAGGGTTAGGTTAGGTTGCAGTAGCAGTACTACTGCTAATTAGAACAATATGTAGAATGCAGAATTGAAAATAAATTTGATGTATCCTAAACAATTGCAATTTCCTTAAGAAATGTTCCTTAAATTTCCAGCGTAGAAAGTATATGTAGAAAAAATCGAAGAATTGAATTCATTTGGACACAAAGCCATTCTATAAGCACGTCTTTAGCTTCGTGACCCTGATCGCGATGAAGGCACGATTGGCAGTGGCACGTATTGTTCGATTAATGACAACCAAACCATGCAGTGGCATCGACTTGGCACACTTCCGATTTTATCGTCCCGACGACAATCACGTTTCTCTATAAATTTCTGAATATCGGAATTGGCATTGTTCCGGCACCTAGTAGTTGCTACTTTATCCAAAAGAGGCGAAACAATAAAACTTGCGGCACCACGTTTCCTAACAATCGTTACCACTACACTAGTACGATTTCTTAAATCCCTCTTTAGTCTTTGAGTTACAAATTTGTCAAAAATCAATTATTAATAGCATTCTTTTATTGTCATTTTGTAAAATAAAAGATACTTATCTTTTTTCTTTAAATATGAATTATTTTTTTGTGTACAATCGTGAATATTGCATATTAATATTACGTTATTTTATTGTTATAAAGGTATTACTTTTCTCCAAGTATAGGATATTTTTCAAAGTACGTGAATATAGAATATTAATATGAATATGAAATGTTAATTTTAATTTTGCAAATTTTTAAAGATTTACATTGTAATAGTATTACTTTTATTATTATCCTGTAAGCTTAAAAGGCACTTATTTTTAAATATGTATAATTTGCTTTAAAATATGAATTCAAAACTATAAATGTAAAATATCAGTGTTGTGAATTTGTAAAAATTATTTCTACCATTACTTTTTAAGATTAAAAATTGTTACGAAATTTTTAATATTTATCTTATAATATTATTTTCTTCACTGCTTGTTATTTTCATGATATTAAAAGATATTTGATATTTTAAAATATAAATTATTTGTGAAAGTACAAATGCGAATATTGAGAGTTAATATGATGTTTTTCATTAAAAATTATCGTATAGTAATATTTCTAGAGATCCGCTTCATGTAATTGTATTTAACATTTCCGAGCTGAAGCTTTTTCGTGCTCCCACGCAAGCTGACGTTGAATTTTGCATCAAGTGAAATTTGCCACGGTTAATCAATTATTGCAGCACGAGTAGGAGATTAAATAAAAACAGGTAGAAAGTTTCGTTCATGAGCGAAATGAAATCGAACGAAAAACAGTTTATCGCTTTTTAAATTGACATTTTCACGTGAACACGTTATTTCGCATACATTGGTGCATAGAAAGTTGCACAAATATTTGCGAACGCTTTTTACCTGTAATTAGAAGTACAAACACGAAAGATTGTACACATTACTTGAAATTTCTATTTCTAAAAATATTCTTTTTATTATCAATAGAAGTTTTATCGATTTTTACATAATATTAGCATTGGGTGTTTACTTACTTACTCGTTATCAGAGTTAATAGAATATTTTATGGTGCGAATTCAAAAAAATATATATTTTCGTATTTATTTCTTATTTCTCGAGATCCTTCTATGTTTTATTATAGTGAATGCATTACTGTATTTTCCAATATTAATTACTTATCATTAAAAATATTTCGTTAATATAATACAAAACACATTATGGTGCCTGTGCAAAATTCTGCAAGAAAAGATAAATCTCTTCTTGAAGAATATAAAAAGAAAATCTAAGAAAATACTTTATATTATCAAACACTCTTTTTGAATAATTTAAAATAATTTAAAAAATACTTCGAGTCCAAAAAAGAAAAAAAAAAGAAAACATAATTATAGTAATGCAACTTTACAAAAATTTCAAACATATATTTATATTTAAAGTCCTAGTTTAGGATGACTCCTCTGATATAAGTATCGAAATTAATATATCAAAATTATCATTTCATCAGAATGAAGTTACATTAGCTCAGAAAATACAGTGTATTAAACCCTTGTTTGAGGTATGTCGTTTCGATGCACTTAAGGAAACCGACACCAGATGGATCAATAGTGGATTACATGGCCCGTGTCCGAAAGATCGAACACGGTAAACTAATTACAGGTAAGCCGTAACCATCGTTGATGTGGGAATTTAATTTTACTGTCATTAAATTGGTACACGTCAGAGACAAATTTGGGTGAAACAAGCGCAACGATGTCCGCCATGTTCGACGTCGCAGCGGCTTCGATAAATCGGTTACAAGACGAAAATCGTATCTTGGTATTCGATGTGGATATTTTCGTGCGGTTGCCTCAGGGTCACGCAGAAAATAATTATCGGTAACGACCGTGACTTCGTTCGACAAAAGATTCGAGGATCCGATTCGCGAGGATCGTAGAAGAGAAGACGGACATTTTTAACATTTGAGTAAGATGATCTTATTTTTAGCTTCGACGTGATTCTTCGAATGGCAGTCTATGGTCAAATTATGTGGAGGAAATTGGGGCTATTTTTGCTATTCGGTACGAAGTAAAATCACGTGATTATTTTATTATTAGACAAATTGAAATATCTAGATTATTAAGATTGAAAAGAGTTAAACAATGGATGCGATTATTTTATTGTTAGATTGATCATGTTCCTAATAATACTTGAAATTAGGTGCATATTTTGTAATTGAACAAATATTCACGATTTTTTATATTTATTTAAACGAAGTTTGCTATTTTATTATTAGCAGAAAAATATTATTTTTTGTTTTAGATGATTGTTTGAAATTAATAATACTTGATCCTAATAATAATTGAAATTAGGTGCATATTTTGTAATTGAACAAATATCCATGATTTTTTATTTTTATTTAAACGAAGTTTGTTATTTTATTATTAGCAGAAAAATATTATTTTTCGTTTTAGATGATTGTTTGAATAATAGTATACAGAAAAATTAGTTATTTTATAGATAAAGAAAAATTCATGATTCATTTTTAAGTAAAATTCCATGGCATGATTGCTTTAAAATTTTTTAAAAATTAAATTTTAGTGTCATATAAATTGTTCTTATAATTAGTAAGTACAAGATGAATTTTAATATTCTTCTTATAATTTTCTAATACTTTTTTTTAAATCTTTAGTCAATAATAAATTGATTTTCTATAAGAATTTGTTGAGTCTGAGTATTATTTTAAGAAATAGGAAGCTTTCAATAACTCTTTCATAATTTCATAGAATAAAAATAATTTAATAATCATTAGAATTAAAATTAGGATAGAAAATCCGGAATAAAAAAAATAATTTGAAATTCTGCAGTGTTAAAGAATTTAACTTTTCCATAAAATTTATTACTATTTATACTAGCAGTCTCACTGTTTCCTATTCTTCTACTCCCAGTTACTATTAATCACGAAGAACTCCAGAAGTTGGAATGACGTCGAAGGAACATCGGAAAAGAATACGAAATAATTAAATTTAAATTTGCTAAAAGCCGAAATGTAACGACGAAGCGAATTTCTCGAAAAAAGCCTCATTTGATCATTTAATCACTCGGAATAATCGTATTTACATATTAACACCCCAGTAAATCTGCGATTAATGGTCATTGCGTAATGGCTGTGCGCTGTTCACATTTTCATTACACGTGTTATCGAAAAGTCCCATTTATTACAAGAGTCGAGTTAAGTTATGTTAAGAGGTACATTGAGATAACAATTAAACGAAAAATTTCTATAATTAGGGCAGTGTCGAATTTTGTTCCTTCCGACGTAGCATAATTTATAACGAAGAATTATGCTCTACGAATACATGAAAAATAATTTCAAAAATTATTTAATAATAAATAAATAGATATTAATTTCATGTTTATTAATGTTTTAGCAACTACTGAGAAATGACACTTTTATTACTTGAATCTGTGCCTAGTAATCCTTCAATATGAGAAATATTATTTATTTCTACATCTGAATTTATTTGAAATGATTATTGCGTTATTGCGACGTTATATTGAACCATTACTGAGATTAACTGAATTTAATTAAATAAATTCTTAACAAATTTTCAGTTAAATTTGATCAATTATTATTGTACCGATAATTATAATAATTATAATAATCAAAGTAACAATAATAATTATTAATATTACTGAAATGAATGAAATAAATTAACCAAATTTACTTAAAATGAAACTGATTAAAATTCTGTTATACCTATTTTTAAATTCCGTTCTTCCTTATTTTTGTAGTCAGCGTAAACAATTCCTCGACACAGTGTACATTATTATTCATTTATGTGCATATAATTAACATAAATAAAATATTAAAATTCAGGAAATAAAGTTTCCAAATCCAAAAGAAAATCTGTTCTTCACTGTTATCTGATCGTCAATTTAGTCCTGTTCTTCTCTCACTCCTGACAAGTAGTTACAACTTATCAACAGTTTGCTTTCGAAGGAAAAAGAAGTTTGCAGAAATAATTTCGTGCAAGAGAAGCCGGATTTTAAAGAGAATTTATGGCTGTCTAGGTCTTTGCAGTAACAATTTCGCCAGGGAGCTTCGAAATTTTCTTAGGTCGCATTGTACGTATAAGTTTCGGGGGCAAAGAGTAGAAAAGTGAACCGCTTTGGGATACGTTTCATAACACAAACTTCGACGCCACGGGGGACTTCCTTCCGACCTGGCAAACATTCCGGATACCAATTTAATTATTCACTTACGGAACTCTCGTCTTTTTCGATTTTCTACTGTCCCCGATCTCGCTGAACAGCAGGAGAGATCGCGAACATACACGATTCAGTTCCTGATCGGTCGACAAAGAAATTAACGCAATTTTCGTGTGACCTGCACTCGACAATCCACCGTGTTTCGTTGAGATAAAAGTTTTCACTTTCCTGTTGTTTGAAATCGATTCCTCGCGTATAGCATGGGGAAACATCAAAGTAGAATATAGCATTATCAGGGAGGAATACTGTATTTTCTGTTCTGCTATTATTAGTGAAATATTATTGATTATAATAGTAGTGAATTTGGAGTGTCAATATATAGTTATAATGTATAAATTATTATCTGTAGTGTGTTGTAGTGTAGTGTAGTTGTAGCGTATAAATTATCATTTGTAATATAATTGAATATAGTTTATAGTTTTGTTATATAGTATACAGTTTTTCAACATAGAATATAATATTATCAAATAGAGTATTATCAGGTAGGAATATTGTATATTCTGTTCTGCTATTATTAGTGAAATATTATTGATTGTTGTAGTAGTGAATTTGGACTGCCAATATATAGTTATAATGTGTAAATTATTATCTGTAATGTGTTGTAGTGTAGTGTAATTGTAGTGTATAAATTATTATCCATAATGTAATTGAATGTAGTTCATACAAATTATTTCCACTGGAATGTTATAGAATATGGATATAAATATATGTTAATAAATATATCAACGAACATATAATATAGATAAATGTATACAATTATAGATTTCTTGTAATCAAACAGAACATAATTTATGAAAATTATTATTAATGAGGTATTAGCAAATGTAAAAATAATTTTGTATAGAATTGAATAAGGTTTACAGAAATTATTATTAATGGAATATTATTGAATATATAAATATTGATAAATATATTACAAAATATACGATATTTAAAAATATAAATTGAACGACCAACAAATATTTTTTCTCTTATTGTGGTTAAACAATGAATTGGAGAAAACTGAAATTTGTAGGTTAGTTTTGAATTGATGTGGGTGGAAACATTTCTGTTCTTTTAATTAAAAACATCCGAAACTTTATCTGTTATTTCACGCGACCGGTATTTTTCATTGAATAAATGTTAAATATTGGAATACGTGGATGTCGTGTTATTGGAAGCATGACAGGGAAATCGATGATTCTACATAGAAAAAGAGAAAAAATAATAGAAGAAAGGTAAATTAAAAATCCTTCTCGAATATATGGAATAAATCATAATTCACGAAACAATTAAAAAGGCAATTTAAAATTAAATGTAAGAAATAGTAAAAATTTAATTACAAGATTCTTCATATAAAAATAAATGAGTAATTTGGAATGCAATTTTTTTTATATAGAAGTTTCAAAAATAATTAAAAATAATTAGTTGCAACAGTAATTACTCGTGTTAGTATCTCTATATAGATTAATACAATTATTTCAATTATTTCAACATTTTCTATCCGACTTATTTCAATTTTACTTTTGACAGCTTGTATCGCATCTAATATTCGATTTAATTTCCATCAATATTTCTGCATTTTAACTTCGACAGCTTGAAAGGCTGATACGTATTAAACATCACGGTTCATTCTTAATTTAAAATTTTCATATTTTGTAAATTTCAATTTAACATTCTGAAAAGTTTCTGACAAAATATACCATTATTTTATTCTTTTAGAAATTGGATAAAATTTAATGATAATTGTAAACGATATTCTAAATATCTGTAATAAATGAAAATGTAATAGAATATAAATCAAGATTAATAGCGAATTTTGTTAAAAGTACTTTACAAAATTAAACACGATTTACTAGACTGGATTTTAAGCTTAATCCATTTTAAATAAGTTGCCAACAATAGATCTGTGAAAGGCAGTTGAACCAACGGGTTTTATGTCACGTGGTCGACAATTATAACCTACACATGAAGCAGCACACTTCCTACATCACTAATTTTGATTACTAGCATAAATACCCCTTTGCCACCTAAAATTAGCTTTTGCATCTGTTCGTTGACTTTTGAAGTACTCGAATATAAACGATAGTTCTAATGTTACAAATAATATCCAACTCCTAACTAATATTCAAATCTAAATTCGAACACGATCACGAAAATAATTCACACAGTAAGAAACAAATAACACAGTTATAAATTATTGAATAATGAATAAATATAAAAATAGTAAACCTTTAGAAGATCAATATTTCAAATTTCAATTCTCTAACTTTAAATTAAAATCACATAATCGACTTAAAAAAGATTAAAAGGAATAAAAAAATATAAATAAATAAATAAAAGGAAAAGGAAAAACTTAAAAGAGGAATTAGATATAGCCATAAAAAATTTAACGACATTCCAAACACCATATGCTCTTCGCATACTATGGACACCAGGACCAAGCATCTCTATTCTAGTAAAATCATTGGATAATTTTCAAAAATTAAAAAAAAAGAATTAAAAAAAATAAAAGAAAAAGGAAAAACTTAAAAGAGGAATTAGGTGTAGCCATAAAAAATTTAACGACATTCCAAACACCATATGCTCTTCTCATACTATAGACACCAGGACCAAGCATCTCTAGTCTAGTAAAATCATTGTATAATTTTTTGAAAAACTCGTATGTTCTTATTTCTTATTATTTTCAAATATATTGCAAAAATCAGTATTTTAAAAAATATTTTCTTATATTACATATAATGTTCTTAATTTTCGAGATATTTTCAAAAAGTAACCTGTAAAATAATTATTAATTTATCCTAAATTAACTCTGAGCCTTATCTTTTGTTTATAGTTTGGCTGATGGACAAAGACAAAGGGGTGAACATGTCGACTATGTTTGTGACTCTGTCACAGATATATATAACCAGAATGCGACGTAATAGTAAACAGTTTTGATAATTATGCATAAAATATAAAAGGTTTATGACAATGATTTTGATTAAATATCATTACGTTATCAAGCTTCTAAACATCCTTTCGAGATATCAGCAAAGAATGTTAGTATATTTGCATTAAGTTTGCGTGGATCTACGACACAGACATACGCAACCGATATGTTGGCTGCTTGATTTGTTTATAGGTGATCTCAATCTCCTTATCTGACTCAAATCTAAACTTAACCCAAACCCTCGTTTAATTCCTGAAACATGCGCAGAATTTTTAGAGCATTTATTTCTGAAATACACGCATGATAGTCCTTCAATTTCCAAAATACAGACAAATTTAATTGTTGAACATTTAAATTCCCAAATAGCTTTAGAAAGATATACTCCAAACTCCATAATTTCAAAATCATCGAAACCAGGAAGGAACACCGTTTTGTTCCGGCATTTTGATAATACCGAAATTCCGACACAGTAGAAACATAAATAAAATTACACCAACGAAATCATCAATACTAACAAATAACGAAATAGAATTCATTCGATAATACCTACGCATTATAATTTCCAATTATTTCAGCCTCCCATTATAATTAGCCAAGTCACATCGTTTAATAAAACGACAAAATAAAATTCATTCGATAATACTCATACATTATAGTTTTCAATTATGTTAGCCCCCTACGATAATAATCAAGTCACATTACTTAACAAACCCCCCAAAAAAAAGTTTTATTTAAAATATAAATTTCCATAACATTCCAAAAAGATATAAAATCAAACTGAAGTCTAATTACTTGTACACCTCTATCGGAAAAATCGAATTTACCATGTGTCGTAGCGCCTAGCCTGGTAAGGGCCTGACCCTCTCTGCACCATACTCTGAGCATGCACTTCAGCAGCTCCTCCAAGGCCCTCTTCAAGGACGCGTCCTCTCCAAGCTCCGTGGAACACTCGGACGGCGCGCAATCGCACACCATCTCTCGCGGTGACGCGTGTCCGGCCACGCGACGCGTTCCAACAGCGACGTCTACGCGGCGATGTAGCCGAGACTTCCTGTCGTGGCCGCGACGCGTTCGAAAAATCGCCGCGGTCCGTAGCTCGTGTGGTTCACGGCTTTGAAGCACGGGCGGATCACACGTGAGTGGAACGCGGGAGCCACGGTGGAAAGCTCTGTCTTCCGACGAGGATGCCTTCGGTCGGCTCGTGGAATGCGACTCGCCGCCCTGACCCACTGACTGCCAGCCAAAAGCTTCTTCCACTCGCTGCTCGCCCCCCTCCACACCACTCTCACCGCGCTGCTACGACTTCACCGGGAATATTCGCACTGGCCGCGAATCGCGCCTCCGCGTATAGAGTCAACTGCGAGCCGCACGCTCGAAATTGTATCCCGATGATGCCCGATCGATGCTTCCGGTGTTCTGTCGGGGATACAGTAGGGCGAGCCGAATGCGGTTCGAGATGTTGTTTCGATTGCTGGAATTGGACGATTGGGAATGTAAGGATGTTGGATGGAGGACGATGCGGCGAGGAAGTTGATTGGAGCGGGGTGGGAGAGGTGGTGGGTGTGGAGGGGAGCGGCTCGGTTGTAGTTCTGGTGCGCTGGGAGCGCTTGGGGTTTACTGTGGGATTTGATTTTTCGCTTGAAACTTCACTTGTTTTTGATATATTTTATCCTAAAGTACGTAATATTATTGAATATTGCATGTTATATTAGATGTTGAACATTCAGCAATGTCATGTGTCATATTATACAATGAAGTATATAATATAAGAATCCTGTGATGCAATATTTTATTAATGAGTTAGAGTTAGTCTCTTCACTGGGGTCCAGTGTATTTTTTTATTTTAGAGGTTTTGGGTTTTAGTGTTTGATCTGTTTGTATTAATTTTTGGTTTTTGTTGACTTTGGTTTGTTCTTTGATTTTTCTCTTATAAATTCTCTATTTGGTATCTCTATTTGGTATCTCTATTTTGTACTCTTTATTGGGGTTTATGGCATTTCTTTATTTTAGAGCTTTTGTGGTTTTAGTGGTTGATGTGTTTGTATTAGTTTTTTGATTTTTGTCTTATAAAGTTTCTATTTTGGTATTTACTTTGTATCTCTTTAGATGTTTCCCATCTTGACAATTTTTAGATTTTGATCTTCATTTTATACTTCAAAATTTGGCTCGAGTTTTAGAAGCTTCATGTATGTATAGATATTTGTTCACATAATTTTAGATCTTACGAGGTGTTGACATATCTTTTGTACATTGTAAATATCTATGACCAAATATATGAATATGCTGCTCAATAAAGTAACATGTGGAGAATGTGTGAACGAATTTGTGACATACTGTCTTTGTATTTGTTTCATATTTTGGTACTCCTTTTACGTCGTAGTATTTATTTTATACTACGGTATTAATTTTATCCTTTGAGATCTTTTGTTTCCTTAATAATTCTTTTATACTTTTATATTTATTTATTTGATTTTTTGATTACATTTTGTGTTTCAATAGTTGCTTCATATCTTCACATACGTTTTATACTTCGTTCAATATAAATATAAAAGTTGAAAGTTAGTATTACGATATTTTTCAAGCTTGGATTTTCTTCGTATCTACATGAATATATTTTAAATTTTGGAATCATAATATTGAAATTTAGAAATGAAATTTCAATTTCGTTAATTTTTAAATGGATTATTGATTTGGATACGAAATCCTGTAATATAATGATTCGTGGTAATATGCATATAAGATTACGTAATAAAACGGATTTCCTTCGCTTGCTTTCCATATGGAACGCTCCTATGAATTTTTCTTCAATGGGGTTTTCTGAGAAAATATTTGTCGAAGTACTATTATAGAAGTGGAGAGACAATGTTTGGAATGTCTGCCATTACTGGTAGTTATAATGCATACTAACGTGTATGCATAATCGATCATGAAAAGCACTGAAAGGATAATTCTGACGACTTGATAACGAAGTTTCGCGCAGAAAACATTGTAAACATTGAAATTACCAAAAAATTTATTTTTTAGTAATTCCCCCAACTTATTATAGTAATAGTAATTTTAATACTATTAATCGACTACCTTAAAATTACATAAATAATGAAAAATCAATTATTCAACTATCTAAAAATTACATAAATTATGAGAATCAAATAAAAATAAAAATATTTGCTTCACTATCAAATCTCTTTTTATTAATAAATAGTTAACTTCCACGTATAGTATTATTTTTTAACACCAAAATTAATAAAAAAAAAAAGAAAAGTTGTATAGATTTTGATTTATTCGAATAAGAAAACAAAAAAGAATGCTTAAATACTGCATGTTTTCAATTTCGTATCTTTCATTGTAAGTCACAAAAAGAAGTAGGCAAATTAATTTTCAATTACCCCAAAGTTATTACCTATACCAAATATTTACTCAATAAACAACGGTACTGACCTACGAACAAATATTTGAAACACATTCTCAACTTCAATCATTGATACATGAAACCTACTGTTGTTATATGTATAATTTTCATTCATACTCTTGCCAACTGATACATTCATCTTTCGTTCCAAATAACTCTCAACAAAACAGCATTAAATTTATGTGACTCAAAATCCCTATTGCACATCACAAACTGTTGAATGAAATTATTTCTCATTATCAAAATTGTTGTATTATACTTAAATTACAGACGGGATTCACGAAACCTGGAAAACCTCAAAATACTTAAAAATTTAAGAAAATTTAAGAAATTTCTTCTTTTATTTAGTTTAATTATGGTTGCTTAACTAAAGATTTGTGCTATAATTTTTTGAATTTTTCAGTTCTTAAAACAAGACATTTTTCTTGGAAAATAAAATCAGTATTTCGAAATGCAAGAGTTTCGAAAGTTTCGAAAGTTTCGAAAGCTTGGACATCTAACAAAGTTTCAGATTCAAGTTTCCAAAATACAAATAAATGTATATAGTGATACAAATAGACGTACAGTGAGCCACAGAAGTTTCGAAATCTTACAAAGTTTCGGCTACGAGTTTTGGAAAATAAAAAAGTCATCTTCTAATCCATGACTATATGTAAGAATTAATTAACGAGTTATTTAAATAAATTAATACAAAACAAGAAATATACCAAATAAATAAAATTATATATGAATCTCAAAATCTGTATATGCACGTAATCAGACACATCGTGAGTCAGAAGCATCCCTACTCTAATCGATGACCCCAAATTTCTATTTTTCAAGGATGCAGTTATAAGAACTTATTACATAAATTATTAATAAAAAAGATATTCAATGAATTTCAAATAATTTATAAAAATTAATTTAATATTATTACCTTTCAAGATTGACAATTTATATTTGTACATTAATAATTTATCTTTATGACCAAATGTACAATCTGCTCAAAAAATTTATTTAATTTCAGTACACGTACTATAAAATTCTAAAATTTCTAAAAATTTTTAAAAACAAATCCACTATTCTTATTATTTTACGTTTAAGAATATTTATTTTCAATTAAATATGTCTTACATAGTAAGATATTTGATCCTTAATTTATAAATAACTCTATCTGCAAATAATCTACTTTGAAAATTTATCCAATTTTTAATATACACAGTACATAATTCCAAAATTTAAAAAAATGTCTAAAAATATATTTAAAGTTAATCAATATTTATATTCTCAGTCTATGTGCACCCAAATCTGTCATTTTCCCATTACAAGACATCCAATTCCTAATTTATCACCAGCTTCATCCTCACGACCAGTTGCAACAATTTCCTCGATCATCGACATACGTATTACAAAATGCTGAAATTCCCACGAAAGTACAAGTCATAATAATTATGTGTTCAATCAGCAAAACCAGGAAGACGGCTGCATCCCGCGATTCGCCTATTCTAATCAAGCAACGACCTATTCGTCACATGTGCCTAGCTGACGCCGGTGTTGTAGGAGCGTCGGTACCAGCCGACGCTCGGCGTCTTTCTCTCAACTACGCCGTTTCGATTATATTTAGCCGCAGTATTACGCGGTGCTTATTTAAAGAAACGGGAAGAACGATTCCCTCTTTTTTCACCTCTCACAAGCTTGGCCGTCTCTCTTCCGCCCTCCATTTTCAGCACGGTTTCCCTCTTCCTTGGTCCACGGAAGCCATCTGCCGACGTCACCTCTCTCTCTCGCGCTCACGGTATCCAGTCGATATGGAAACCATTTCTTTGTCTAACCACCGCCATTTTGGGGCATTCTTTCGCGATGCGTTGCCTCGTCTTGAAGTAAATTTTAGTCACACCGGTCTGTCTTTGCTTTCTTTGAGCTTCCTCTAGGAAGTAGGTGATGGAATTTATAGGTTATGTTGTCAGGTTTCGATGTAGAGGCACTTTTGTAACCTGGATTTGCTTCAACACGATTGAGGAAATATTGGAATTGGGAAAATATTGGATTCGATTTAACACGATTTGGAAATTGGGAAAATTGAGGTCGCAATTTCTAAGTTCATTCTTGTACGGTTTGTATACATGTACATGTACTCAGGTATCACTCAGGCAACAAGGTACTTGTATAATATGGAGTTGTTTTAATATCTAAATTTATCTAAATTTGTTTTATATATTAATATTAATATATTAGGATGGTAGTAAAATAATTTCGTTTTTTGTATTTTCGATTTTTGCAGCTTGATATTGGAATAAATTGTAAATGCGGTTATGTTGTGTATCGTACGAAAGCGCTGACTCCGTTCTATATCTTGATAATAAACATTTTGTATGTAGTGATGATTTACGTTTTATTTAGGTTATTTAATTAGAGATGGAAAAGAAGCAAAACAAAATTATTTTTCTACCAATCTAATATTAACCTTTTAAATATATTATATTAATATTTTAATTGAGAATCGAAGAAATTTTCGTAGAATACGAATTTTCTTGAACACAGTTCGAATATTGGAAAATTTTTAGGTCCAATCACACGATTTGTACGATATTTTTTAGATATTATTTTCCTGATCATATTTTGAGGCTTTATACCGATCATTGTACCTAACTTCGTATAAGATCGCTGTATACTAATGGGTATAATTCTGCAAATTAAATTAAATTAAATTAGATTAAAATAAAATAGATATAGATATTACTCGTACAACGCTGTATTTGTATAATATGGACATGTTTTAACGCGATTCGAGAATGGGGAGAAATTTCGTGTAGCACGGATTTTATTTCACAGAATTTGGAGATAGGGAAAATGGCGGACGGAATTTGTGGGTTCAGTCGTAAAGTTTGTATATATAGATATTATAGTACAACACGCATTTGTTTCAACGTGGTTTAAGAATTTGGGAAAATCGCTAGAAAATGCTGGAATACCAGCCAGTGGCCGTTTAAAGGCATTCGTTTGCGATGCGTTGCACCAAGGTAGAGTAAATTTCGGTTACACTACCTTTTTTCGTTTTCTCTCTTTCTCTCTTGAAAATGGAATTGTTAAGTATTGTACAGCGAACTTGTTTCAACGAGCTTCGAGAACTGAAAAAATTTCCGTGCAACACGGTACTTCTAAAATATGACTTTGCATATAGCACGATTTAAAAATTGAGAAAAGTATTCTCATTTTAAAAATTGAAAGAAAGCAGCAAGTAATGAAGAGCAAACATTCATACTTTTATTGAAGCACATATAGTTTTAGATTTATACGTAGATTTTTAGAATAATCGAGACTGAAATTCATTTTTGGTGCATTTGGTATCCGTACTCGAAATTTTTTTTATTACAAAGAAACAGTAACTCGAAATTTTTCCGACAAAAGATCGATAATATTGTTTGCAATTAGAGTAATATAATATTAAAAATTTAATATTGAATATTAAACTTCCTTTTTTATACTAACATTAGTTTGCTATAGCAATATTAATATTTACTAATTTCAATTGATTATTATATTATTTTAATAATTTTTCTTAATTAAAAAGAAAATAGTATGCTTTTGTTAATTTTTGAAATTTAATCCTATTTTTTCTCTAATTTCGAATTTTATATCACAGATTTGCATACTTTTTGGAACCAAATAGTATTATATGCAAGATATCTATAGTTTTTGAGTTTGAATAGATATATATACTTGAGTGTATTATTAAATAGCTGTCACTGTTTTCACCAGATACAAATATGTATCTTAACCATGATGTCATATGCTGTCATATGCAACGTGATAGTATGCGAATTCACGTGACGTGATATTAATATGTTTCTACATTTGGAATACGCTGGGAATGTTTGTTTCGACTGTGGGATTAAGTTATTTATAAACATACTTATTTAGTGGTTTTGGTTTATTAAAAAGTGATTGACATTGATTGTGTGGTTCCAGGATTTTTGAGAACTTATTTTGTGACGTGAATTGATCGTTTTTGAATGAAATATTTGAATTTTTGAAATTTAAATTTGAAAATTTGCAGGATTTAGCAATTTTTGAAAATTTCTAAGCTCTAAATGATACGAGAGTATAGGAATGGTACAAATTTCAAAATCCTTAATTCGAGTAAACTAATATAATAACAAATAAATTTTAAGAGAAGAATTAGCAACTATATTTTATGGAAGAATAAAAGTTTTCAGAATTTGAATTGCATTTCGACCAATAATAAAAGTTACCCTATATTCGCCATACCTAACATCCCTCGAATTAATCCCTCTTTTGAATATTCTCTTTAGCTTCATCTCTGTCCATATTCTGCATACTTATACATAGTTTATGGTAGAAATTCGGAAAGTATGCTGCACTCATTTTTACCGTGAATCCTATATGAAATTCTCTGTAACTGCCATACAGAAATAATAGGCGATATTTTCCAATTTCCTTTTTCTTAAATTTCGTTCTTTTCTACACTAGGCTTTTGCAATATTATAATACTTTTTACCATACTATAGAATTCACTGTCCTTTTAGAAAGATAAAAATAAATTCTTTGAACTTTATAATAAATAAACTTTATAACAAATACTTCGAACTTTCCTGTTTATTAAGAGGAATAAAAAATTAAAAATAAGTTTGCATTTTTAATAAAACTTTTGTGTGTTTGTAGAATGTAAATTTTTCTTTTTAATTGGACGTAGTATTAAAAAGATAAAACCAATGTTCGAATTCTCAATGGTCTTTACACTATTTTAAATGTAGCTATACAATAATGCGAGGTTATCATTTTATTATAATATATTATTATAATTTTTCATTGTGGTAACCCAACACTTTCCACATAAAGAATATTAAATTGCTACCATGACTCCATCTCCGTCTCAAAACGATTTTAATAAAAGAGTTACTCCATGTGCTATATTACATGCACACAAATTTTCATTAACTCCTTGCACCACGAGTTAATATTAAAAATTTATACTTTGAGAAAGCATTCAATTTAAATAGTCACTACGTATCTATTTCGTTCTCAATAAATTTACAAAATTTTTTAGAACTTATATAAATCATACTTATCAATATAACGTTAAGTATTATATTTCGTTGCTCGAAAAGTAATTTCGTATAAAAAAATAAAATATTAAATAAAAATAAAATATTTATTCATTATAAGAAAATCGTCTTTCATTTTCATAAAAGAAAAAACAAAATGATTTTCCGAACAACCTAATATAATATCATAGCGTTAGGTATCATACTCGTATTATTAAAAATCCTCAACGAGCCAGACTCGTCATTATATTTTAAAGAGTTAATAAATTTCATATTAACACTTTAATAGCCGCTCGCACAACATGTGTATGACACTACCGCCGATTAATAATTAATAATTATGACACAAAGGAAAAATATTAAATTTCTTATTGTTTTTCGCTTTATGTGTATGTTCGCACATGTATTATTTCGTGAATTTTAAATAGAGTTTTTTAAAATTAATTCTTCAAAAATATTACCGGCCTCTGGCAACGTTTGACTGCGTAAACGGCCATTAAAGCGTTAATAAATTAATAAAAGCTCGTTAAAAATAGGCGCGTGAAATAGTCACTTAAAAATTAACCATGTCGTACATCTTAATCCAAGGATCGTTCGCAGCTAAAGAGTTAAACTATTCTCTGTAAACCTACCCCCAGATTATCTCGAGCACCCTCTGTGGTCTCGTGTTACGCGAAAAAATGTCGATTTATTCGGCTGACGTGTTACGTGTAATTCCTTCTTTCCGTCACGAGTATCTCGAGAGGCATGGCCACGCTCAGCAGACTCGTAAGATGTAACGTCTTTCGAGGATGGTAAACGCCCCTCGGAATCCCTGCGGCTGCTGCCATAAATTTAGTGGCAGCTTCAAGGCGTTCTGCATCGCAAGACGAATTTAGCGAATATTTATGCAACCATAGAGTTACATACACGTCGTCATCAGTCATAGTTGTCGCGAAAAATTGTACACTCGCGATCAATTACTCGGCCATTCCATCATCGTCGTTGGGAGTCGCGCATTGGCGAATAGTTGCTGGAATCTGTCGTTTTGATAGCTTTGCCTTTAGATGTGGATATAGAAGTGTTTGGTTTGTTTTGTAGAGATTGATCGCTGTTTTTCCAATTTTTTCTTTTTTTTTTTTCCTTTTTCTGTTTTTTGATTCTGTGAGATAGTTAGGAAAGCTTGTTTGAGTATATATAATAGATGGAGAGGTTGCTATTCATTCAGGATTTGGTTACACTATATGGATTTTTGATAGGGGTTATTGAGGGGTTTCTGAAATTATTTGCAAAATGATATTTGGGAAGTTATTGTTTGTGAAAGTTAGTTTTAATTCAATTACATTTATCGTATATTTTATATATTGTTACTATATACGTTTATTGGAAGAATTGATAGTATATTGATAGTAATTTACCATGTTATGGTGATAGTGAATTGCTGATCTGTAATTTGGAAAATTATACTTGTTTTTGAGATTATTTGCAGAATGATATTTGGGAAGTTATTGTTTGTGAAAGTTAGTTTTAATTCAATTATATTTCATGTATATTTTATACATTATTACTATATATGTTTATTGGAAGAATTGATAGTATATTGATAGTAATTTACTGTATCATGATGATATTGAATTGCTGATCTGTAATTTAGAAAATTATACTTGTTTCATTGTTAAATTTGTCATTGTGAAGAAGAGAGAATTTTTCTTAGTATTGGTAATTTATAACCTGTGACATATTATTCTTTTCACTGACAATAAATAATTGACAAATTTATTTATATTTTTTTCTAATGAAATAAATTAATCTCCCCTTGTATCCTAACATTTAGTAAGTACTTAATCCTCATTTAAGATCATAGTTATCAGTATGTTTTAAATTATTTTTCCAAACTTCTCCATTTATCCTGTAATAATCTGACACAAGATATTAAAAAGACTAATTTGATATAATATATTTGTCAAAAATTAATTTCACAAATTCTTCAAATCCCTTTGTAACTGAAACATGGGTTACCTTGGTCATCCCAGAACTTTGACTAAGAAATTAGAAACTATAAAGGCCAAAATTAAAAATTTCCCTCTATCATTTGCCTTAATAAAATTTATATAAATTTTCGACATTAATTTAACAACATTTAATATCATTAGTGTGGATAGAAATGAATACCAATATCTTCCACGTTTTTCAACAGTTAACAAATTAATATATTTATATAATAATATTTAAATATTTACAACAATTCTAAATAAACTATTTTAAACACAAAGATTGACTCTATTTTGAAAATTCTTCTCTCTCTCTCACTCTTATTAACACATGTTTACTCTATGACAATTCTCACGTAACTGTTTTATTCTGGCACATTCTTCTAAACATTTCTTTAACAACATTCATACTAGACTTCACTCGTACATGTTATATTTATATCATCCTAAATGACTTTCACTTATTCTACCTCATTCCCATTTACACATATAAAATCAACACTCACAATTAGCACCATCAGTCCTCAATTATCCTTTCAATTGTAAAAGTATCAACACACACCAAATTAATTAAAAATAATTCTGCTGCTTCTCCATTTTCTTCGTCCATGATTGATAAACGGATAACAGATTTGACAATAATAAGCAGCGACGAATGTTTATTTGCCAAATTGTAACGGCCATCCAGTTAACTGTCATCGAGAAACGAGCTGAGTTGCAAGTAAAGAGCAATCAGTTTTGTGTAAACTACTCTCGATTCCGATCCCGAACGTCACTGTTAAATATAGAGCATAAAGTGGAGATGTATTTAAAACGGTGATCCTTGTTTCCGCTGTGATCGACGTACCACTTAGGCAGCATCAGATTTATTTTAAACGAGCCTTTCGATGCTGTTTCCTCCTGATTATCGAAACATGGCCCATCATTCATAAGTAGCTTCGCTAATTTTCCACAACAACTAGTTTGCATCGACAAGTGGTTACAAATCGTTGTCAAGATCGATCCTCTTCTTACAGAATGCTTCTCAAGATCTAATTAACCCCTTTACTCCCACCAGATTCGTATGGTGAATATTTTCCATATTTTTTAATATAGTAGAACATTGATTATCCGAATTAACACTAAATTAATCAGAGCTTAAATGGTCAGTTGTAAATTTTAATAAAAAATTCTGCATTCGACACTGTCACTTCGTTCATTTGTCTTTGCGATTATTCTTCTGATATAGGTATAATTAATTTTCTAATTTTTCCTTTCAGTTCATTTTTTTAAATGTTATTCTTCTTTCGTTTATTCATTTAATGGTTATTGGAGTGATTATGACAGGTTTAGGGTTAATTGGAGACATTTGATAAATAGTAGGAAAAATATTGACAGACTATTATAGGGTGTCCCAAAAATCACGCAAGATTTGAATTTTGCGCCATTTGTGCAGTAAAGTGTTGCCAACGAGAGAAAAAGACAGCGTGACAGTTGACAGTTCAGGGTTCAGGGTTATTAAAAATGGAATATTATACGAAAGAACACCGCATCTTTATTGTTAAACAATATTTATTATTTTGAATTAAAAACCTATGTTTTCTATTAAAATTTCTTCTTGCATGAGTTTTGGTCACCCGTTATATTACTGTATTGTGGATAATAATTAATAGCTACAACTCATTTAGAGTCGATATACTGGGTTATATTGTATTATGTGAATTATAAATAGTATGAACCGGTTGTCAGTGAATAAATAAAGTTTCCTCCTTTTTTGAAATTTATTTTAATATATATCCGAATTGCCTGACGAATTAATTAATTCGGCAATAATTATGCAGTGAACGAACTGATTATTTGTTTGATAATTCCTACACCAGAAATTAATTTCGAAGCTTCATTATTTCGGTGCGTATGTGCTTTTAATTTCTGTGGAAATATTCCGGAAAATTATATCGTACATATACAGTGAGTGAAGAAAATGTATTGGCATAGTACATTATAAGGAAATTCAGCTAACCAAGAAGTTTCGATTTTAACGAAAATTTATGGTCGGCAAATCTTTGTGTGGGAGCCAAATGGATCTCCAAAGTTTCAGAATTTTTTCCTTCACTGTTTGCAGTTTTCTGTAGAATTTTCTCCTCACTATGGAGTATTTTTCGTTAAAGCACTAAATTAAACACTTTTTGTATGGAAAGTTTTGTTGTATTTTGTGAGAAAATATTTTCGGTGGGAAGGAAAGAGTTAAATATTTCTCATGGAGGGAGAAAAGTTAGGATTTCTTTTTATTTTTAATGCTAGGATTAATAATATTGTATTCCTTTGTTTTGCTTTTCTTTTTTCAATTTCCTTCTTCTTTTATGGAAGGGAAAAAATCGATAGTTCGAATTGAAATTTTATACAATATAAATTCTTATCTGATACTCCCTTTTATCTATATGGAAATTTATTTACTCCCTCGTTGCAGTACTTTCCGTTTTCATTTTTGTTACTGAAGCATTGTTCTCTAAAAATGAATTCTCATATGGAAAAAATTTGTTTTACGTATACTTTTCCACTCGCTTTTACAAAAATGAGAAAAATCATTCTTTATTCAATCGAAACACCATCTTGTAAATACCCTGTAACTGATGAATATAAATTTATTATAATCTCATTTAAGAAATACATTTAAATATATTCCTGTATAAAATGATATATTTATAATTGTTTACATTTTTATAAATATATATTAATAATAATATAAACAAGTATATAATTTACATAAATTTATAGTCAAAACCAATATATTGCTAATTATTCATACTACTATAACTATATAATTTAGACAAAATCATATTAATAATAAATAATATATTAATTATACCGAATATCGTATTTAAATATATTTTTGTATTAAAAAATATATTTTTGTACTAATATATAATTGTACTACGAAAGAATTGTATTAAAAAATATAAGTTTGTACTTATATTATAAATATGTACATTGTTATTAATATATTTAAATCACTAATAATAAATAACATGATATATTGGAATATATTTTTGTACTTTCTATTACCAAATAACTATTTTCTATTTTCACCATATTGAAACCAATAATCCTTATTGTACCGGATAAATAAATCTACATGTGTATACGTTTCAACCTATTCTACCCAGAATTCATGGAAATCCCGGAAATCCCCAGGTAAAGTTGCGAATGTACAAGTGGAACCTAGCAACAGAACTTTCCCATCAACATTTCAAATACTAAACAACGATCGAACCTGAAGCTTGAAATCTGTCATTGTCACTCTATATCGCTAAAATTATGTTACTAAAATTGCATAGTTATAAACAAGCATATACATATACAACGTTCGAGGCTGATTATAAATCGATCGATTACAGCCTTCATTTTAAATATTCCTATAGGTGTATATATATAGAAGGATAACCTTTACGTTCAAATTTGCTCACCAGCTTTTGGAGAACGGTCATGTAAGTCGGGGACATTCAATTCGAGATCGATTATCTGTATTAATAAAATTTATTTAAGGAAATTAAGCGACAGGGATAACTATGTTATGTAATACTGTTAGTTGTAACGTGGTAAATGTTCGACGATGAAAGTAATTCGGGTTTTAATTTCACGAAATGGAGAACATTTCGAATTATTTCGAGCAGAATGGATCCACTAGCTGCGAATTTTCAGCAATTCAACGTTGCATTTTTTAATGCATTTTTGGGAAGTGGTAATTCATTACCGAAGCACGCTATTGTTGGCGGTGTTATTAATGTTACGCAATGTTCTGAGTTTTGAAAATATTAATTTCACAAATATTTCGCGTTACAACGCTTCATGCGATTTTAAAATATTTATTTTTCCAAATTTTACGGGAAAAATATTTATTGATTCAAGTGTTCATACGATTTTAAAAATGATTTTATGAGGAAATTCGAAAGTTACTGAATTATTATTAAATAATAATACTAAGAATATTAGATGTTAGCGATTAATTATGTTACTTAAATTATCATTTTATACTAATTTTATGCAAATAATTTGTTGTAAAGTTGTTTTTATTAATAGTGTTTTATGCTAGTTAGGTTAGGTTTTCGAAAGTTATTGAATTATTATTAAATAATAATATTAAGAATATTAGATGTCAACTATTAATTAAGTTACTTAAATTATCATTTTATACTAATTTTATGTAAATACTTTATTCTAAAGTTGATTTTATTAATAGTATTATATGCTAATAATATTTATTTTTCAGTAACATGATTAAAATCATATATATATAATTTTTCAGAAGCTCGAATAAAATAACAAACACCAATGTTAATCATTAATAATAGCATGCAATTTGTAAGTTGTATATCCCAAGTACTTACCTACATATTTTTATCTCCATTTATTTTATTTATTATACTAATTACACTTATATTAATTATTCTCTATTTCATAGATAATGAAAAGGACGATCAATTAAAAATTCTTTCTCCACATTCAAAAGAAATTGCAGGGGGATAATGTTCTTGCTACGATGTCATTAAAAGGTTACTAGGGGATTTCTATGACATTACTAGGTCGTGATTGAAATGTTACTAGGATACTACTCATCTATAATAGAAAATCCAAGTTATTGTTAGCTATATTCTATTTTCAACACTAGTTTTAACATTAGAACTACCAATGTCTAATTTATTACTAAATACATACATCTATATATAGTTAACTGATATAACAATTAACTACTATAATGAAGATAAATAAGCATATATAATTACAATCCCATCTAAACAAAACTCAACATTAACTCTACTAAAATCACATTTTTCCCGCCATAAATTGTAAAAATAAAATATACGAAACCAATATGAATTTACCCTATATCCCACTATAAATATCCCTAGAATTACCCACTCACGAAATGTAACTAAATATATGAACAATAATTAATTTCTACAACGAAGATAAATAAAATATACGTAATTGCAATCCCATCTACACAAAAGTTAACAGTAATTTTACCAAAATAAAATAAAACAGGTACGTGAAACTAACGTGAAACTTTCTCACCAGTCTGGTACATGCAGTGTTAAAAGAACTAGGCAGTAATTCCGGAAACGGAATAATAGGAAAATGTAGTCCAGTAACTCACCGAAACTCTTGGTCTGTATCCTTTTGTACATCTCCCCGCTGATCTTCCGGTGCACTATCCTCTGCGTTGTCGCCTGATACTTTTTCCTAAAGTTTCTCTCGCTCTCCGTCGATTCCTGAGAGCTCCTCCTCTCTTTGGCCACGCTTTCTGGAATTTCGTCGTCGTCTTCCCTGCTGTCTGGCCTCTTCCACACGTGGCTTTCCTCGAGGTCACCGATGTAGATCCATTCGCTGCTGGTGTACGGCTCCACGTACGTGTCCTCGTCCTCTCGACCTGAGATCGGATGCACGAGGAACGACTTAGTCGGTAATGCAGAGACGAAATAAATCTCGAATGATAATGTTGTCTTTTATATAAAGAACCAAGTTTTGGTCATTTATATTCTCCATTTAGCTAAATTTATATCTCATATTTCTGCTGTTACAAGACACCTAACTCTTAGTTTATAAATAGTTTTATTGTATTTGATTTTTAATTTATGTGCATATATGTACATCATAAAATTGTAAATTCGAGATATTGAATTTTCGAGAGACTGAATTTCTGAAATATCGTATCTAGGTATTGAATCTTTGAAACATGGAATCTTTGAAATATGGAATTTCCGTGATATTCAATTTTCGAAATATGGAACTTTTGAGATATTCGATTTTCCTCATATCGAATTTTCCGTGTATTAAATTTTCGAGACATCGATTTTTCGGAATATTAAATTTTCGAGATATGGAATTTTCGGAATATTAAATTTTCCAAATAGAATCTTCGGAATATCAAATTTTCAGGGTACTAAATTATGGAAATATCGAATTTCTGAAGGAAAATTTTCGGAATATTTATTCGATGGAATATTAAATTTCTAAAACGCCAAATTCTAATACAAAAATACATAAAATGAACGATACTTGCCCCAAAATATTTTCAAACTGAATACAAAGTTTTCAATAAAGTTGTGATTATAATTTCATTTAATATTTTCCACAAAATTCCAATATTCTATGAAATCATCTGCTTTACACTATTTTGGAAACAAATATGCTCATATTACTTAATCACCAAAACCATACTATTCCTGTCAAACCTCGCCATTTTTAATTACAATTTCACAATTTAATTGACAGCATTCTAATTTCAATAATTCCTACATATATATCGTTTAGTAAATCAAATATATTTTTTATTTCCATTATACTCTGCAATTATACTACGTCAAAAATATCTGCAAATTTGTCATAATCAACCTCTCCATTTTTAATTTTAATTCCACAATTAAACTATCAACATTCCCATTTTATTAATTTCTATATACATATATATAGCCTTCAATAAATCCAATATATTTTTCATCTTCATTATACTTCGCAATTATACTATTTTAATAATGTCATCAAATTCCTGTCAAACCTCTGCATTTTTAATTATATTTTCACAATTAAATTGTCAACATTCTAATTTCAATAACTCATGTATATTTATCGTTTAGTAAATCCAATATATTTTTCATCTTCATTATATCTCGCAATTATACTACCTTAATAATGTTTTCAAATTTGTCATAATCAATCTCTCTATTTTTAACAATAATTCCACAATTAAATTATCAACATTTTAATTTCATTAATTTTTATATATATAGCCTTTAATAAATCCAATATATTTTTTATCTTCATTGTACTCTGCAATTATACTATGTCAAAAATATCTGAAAATTTGTCATAATCAACCTCTTCATTTTTAATAATAATTCCACAATTAAATTATCAGCATTCTAATTTCATTAATTTCTATATACATAACTTTTGGTAAATCCAATATATTTTTCATCTTTGTTATACTCTGCAATTATACTACGTCAAAAATATCTGCAAATTTGTCATAATCGTTTCAAATTTAATAACCGTACGCAATTATCCTTCGTAACTTTATAATTCGCTTTTTAATCCGTAGAGACTCTCAATCTCGCAGTATGCAATAATAAAACTACGCAAATGAAACAAGGCTATTAAGGAAATTAACAACGATTTGTTTCTTTGTTTCCAGTTGAAATTTATTGGATCTTAACAAACAGCGGAACAGCTAATCGCCTTGGAAGAAGATAAATGGCACAGGAGAACCGGGGCGAACTTTTTCAATTAATGAACGCCGCTGTGTTCACTAATTTTTTCTTTTTCTCATTTTTTTTTTTTTTTAAATAGCGTTTCATTACGTAACTTTTTTACAAGGGCGATGCCTGTCTACCTTTATTATTCCCGTTTAACGCTACTTCGCCCGGTCATTTATCCGGGTAACGTTCCTTGGTAGATATGAAAGCGGTTAATAAAGTTTGCGCGCCAGAATTCCTTTTTAACACCATCTTTACGATGTATCGGAGGATATAGGTTAAGAAAATACGATTTTTGTATGGAAATGGGTGAAGAAAAAAATTTGGTTTCATGAGACGAATTTTCACTCGTGATGAATGGATGAAGTGACTATGTAAGCTCTTTTGGGGCATAATTTATGAAAAATATATCATGAAATAAAATGGATGTGTAATATAGATAAAATGTTATAATTTATTATTCTGACTTTCATTCCTCAATCTTCAAAAATGCATCAATGATGACTATGAGCGATCTTGGTAATAAAGAATTTGAGTTTAGTTAACTATTGCATATGAATTTTATTTGCAATAAAGTTGTACCAAAATTTTAAGATATATAGAAATTTTCTATGTACTAAAATATGTTAAATATAATTTTAATCGGAAGAACAGTGTAATTCATTTTTGTGTGCTTTAATGCGAAAAAATATTGTATTATTATAGTCTATGTTAGAAGGTATTATACGATATTTTAAGTCATTATTAGCTACTATTATATTATATTCCATAAGATATTATGAGATATTTTAAAGTGCCATTATTATAATTGAAAGTATTAGGAGGTATTATGGGGTATCATTATTATATTATATGTACTATTCAATTATTAAACAATTTATAACTCAGATCATAATTTATGCTCTATTATTATTAAATTATGATATCAGATTCATTATATTTTATGGTGAATCGATAAAGAAGAAATAAAAATAGTAAAATTTAATATGTAAACTTCAAAGGCATATTAGTATCTTTGTACACAAATTTTAAAGTATACAATTTGTTTAATAATTTCATCAAAAGTTTCATAAGAATTATACTAAAAATTGTTGCTGCAGTTAATTCGATATCTCTCTAATTTAGAATTAAAATATCATATTATGACAAAATTCAAGGATATTTATTCTCAATGTAACAAGCTCACTATAATTTATTATATTCATCAGATATTATTCAATTTTGTTAATCTAGCAAAAGTATTTGTTTAATTCTTCTGAAGCTAACACTAATCTCAATTTATTTTTGAATAATATTCAATCTCTAAAATATTTTCAGAATAATTTTATCACAAAATTTAGTAACGAATTATTAGAAATTGGCCAGCTAGATTATCTAGAAATAGAAGAAACATAACTCGCAATACTGTTACTAAAAGAGACACTAAAGACGAGTCGTAAAATCTTTTCTCGAGGGTACTAGGCCTTAAGCCGTTGTCACACCTTCGATTCCAGTCCCATTATTCTCATAGCACGATATATTGCCGAAATCCTAATCCCAAACTCCTAATGTCCCTATATATAATCCTAGATCCAACTGCCTCGAGAGATTTCTCAGAAACCACCCATTTTTACTTCTCGGACCACTAATATTTCACGATTTTTAGAAAAAGCAAACAGGTATGTTCAGAAGGGTGTTAAAACTCACGATACTGTAAAAAATCAAGCAATATTTCGTGATAAAGTAAATCAAAAGCATAGAGTAAAAAATTTTAGCGAATTATTATATGGAATATCGAATTGCTATATTTAGCAAATTTTTATTAAAACTGACGTTGCTAGGGTACATGGACCTTTCTCTGTGAACTAGATTCGGTAACCGACACTATGATATTTAATTATTAAAGGTTGCAGAAAGTTCATGATACCTTTTGAATAACCTAGTTAATATAAACCCATAAATAAAATATTATTACAACGAATATTGGAATCAGACTTTTTCGAAAATAAAACCTCGATAATATTACATCGACACTGAGAATTTTAAACACGCGCTTTGTATTTTATAAATATCAAAAATAAAAATAAAATTTGTTACGGGGTTTAAATCAGAATAATTATTAATATCGTAACTGTGTTCTCAGACTCGTATCTCATATAATACATATCGAAGAATTCGCTATAACATACTTATTCGAAATAATAATAATATAACTACTTTTATGATCTAGATTCCATATCCTTCAAATTCTACATAAATAATTTTTACGTAAATAATATTTCCATCATTAAATATATATCTAAGCCATTCACAGGAGAAAGTGATCAATTTCGCTATTTAAATTTAAAAAAATTCAGTCCCAAAGTATTTGATCGATGAATACCTTCTCTATTTCTTATTTTGTGGAGTTAATTGATTTTCCAAACGAATGACTGAATTATAACACGTACATTTTGTATCTTAGAAAACATACAGTGTAGAATTTCTAGAATTTCTTCGCTATTTTTATTAAAAAAAATTCAATCCCAAAATATTTGATCGATGACTACATTTTGTATTGTGAAGTTAATCGATCTTCCAAATGAGCGACTCAATGCTACTTTATATATTTTTGCAAATCTATTTCGTATTTCTCAAAACCCACAGTATAATATACGTGCACTAACCTGTTAGAATTTCTTCGTTATTTTCATTTAAAAAAATTCTATCCCAAAATATTTGCTCGATGCCTACATTTTGTATTTTTGTTTCGTACAGTTCATCGATCTTCTAAATAAAGGATTCAATTATAATAGGCATATTTTGTATTTCTTAAAACACCCAGTATAACAAACTTGTAAATACTAACTCCTCAAAATTTCTTCGCTATTTAAATTAAAAAAAATTCCTGTCCCAAAATATTTGATCGATGCCCATCTTCCTTACTTTTTGTATTCTGAAGTTAATCGATCTTTCAAATGAGCGACTCAATTATAATTTATATATTTTTTCAATCCTATTTCGTATTTCTCAAAACATACGTATAATGTCATATAATATACATGCACTAACCCGTAAGGATTTCCAAGCTAACATCTGTGCTCCTCGCGTGAAGCCTCTTCCTGCCAGCGGCGGTGTCGTCGATGGATCCTCGGCTTCCGCGTCTGGAAGCCACCCTTTCCTCGGATTTCGCGCGGACGTCCGATCTACCAGCACTGCTTCGCCGATGCCTCCTATCGCCCCGATCCTCAGACCTGTACCTCTTGTCGAACTTCTTGTACAGCCTGTGGCCAGGCACGTGCTTCGTGGAGGACCTGTGTCCTTCCGGGGAGTCCGCGAAACCTGCCGGTGGTCGAACGATCTCTTCCGAGACCTCGGGGTGGAGCAACACGACGGCACGCACGATAGAGAAAAGAGGTAGATAGACCGACAGATAGAGAGACAGATCGATTCGAAATCGGAGATATTTGTCGAAATGGATTGCTGGTGGTTATGTTTGTGTTGGATCTTAGTTAGCTCATCGAGTCAGGTTTGATTTTCTGATCTGTTAAATCCTCTGTATGACTGGGATCTTTCATGCTGATAATGAATGAAGATGACAGTTGATCATTTTGATTTATTTTTTGAATTTTGGGATTTTTTGGATTTGGTGCTTGTTAAGTTTAACACCAGAGCTATTAACCCTTTGAACTCGACGATTTTTTTGACTAAAGACAGGTACGAGTTGAAAAATTTTGTGCTATTAAGCTGATGATATTTTTTGAGCAGTGAATAAGAAATAGTATAATAATTAATACGTAGAATTATTTAATTTCGATACCTCGCACGTTATCTGTTACATTATTTTAAATTTGACGTATTAATTAATATCGAGCTTCGAAATTTTATCAAATGGTGACTGAAGGGTGTCTCTCGAGTGCAAAGGGTTAAATATTTAATTATGTTATACGTTGATGATAATCATTAAAGTGTCAATAATAGTTGATATTAATTTCTTCGAAAATACAATAGTTAGGTAGGAATATATTTTCAGTGAATATAAAAGGCAATATTCGAAGTTAATTATTCTAAACTAATTAGTTTGGTAGGTCTAGTGTTAAGAGATATAATGTGGGTATTTAACTTATGAGTCACTAAGTAGATCCAGCCACTTTGTCACGTGAGTAACAATATTACTATACTTTCTTAGAAATTCTTTGACATTCAGTGCATTATAATTATAATATCTGTATTAAAAATAGACAATATTCTATTTTGCTATAATTAAAATTGACACGAATACTGATGATTCTTCGTTTATATACTTTTAATCGCGTGACTGGGGGAGATTTTGATTAAGAAATGAGCTAATTAATAGGTTAAGGCTGTTGGGCTGATTCTGATTATTGTATAAATAATATAAATAATGCTAGTCTTGTTGGATCAGTACATCAGTATATCATTCTCTGACGTTTCAGTAAATACATACAAGGTGTACATACTTTATATGATACCATATAATCCTTCATATACAAACTAATATATATATACATACATACAAAAATATATATAGAAACAAAAAACTTCTAATGAGAAAATAAAAAAATTAATTTTGTAAAGCATTCAAGGTCACCATTCATTCATTACTTAAATATTCAATGAAGCATTAATGAATGAGAAATACACAAACGAAAAAATCTCAACAAGAAGAAAGAAAAATTAATTTTGTAAAGCATACAAGATCACTATTCATTAATTTCTTCAATACTCAATGAAGCATTAATGAATGAGGAATACATTTTAACAGTATATATTAAATAATAGCTTCGCTTCTTATCCTCAAATTATCACTTATCAGAATCAGCCTGCACAAGCCAGTCACCAGAAACAGCAGGAAGAAAGGAAGAAATCCGAGACTGAAGCAGCAACGAACTACGCAATTCACTACGCTATTCAGAGACTTCCACCCATCCAACTCCCATCCCCAAAAAATAAAAAAAAAGGAAAAAAGGAAAAACCCTGTTTGAAAGAAATTTGCTAGAAATTTTTCCTAGAAATTTCCCATCGCCCCTATCGTACCATGCCTTCGAACTTGCTTCCTTTCATAGGAGGAACTTGATAAGCAGTGAATAATTTACCTCTCTGCCGCAATGGTGACAATGCGGGGCGTCGAGGGCGCTGATGGTCAAGCATTGGTCCGCGCCCTCGCTGTAGAAGACGCTGTCGCTCCCTGGACTGACGGACCTCAACGATTCCGCTGAAAGAGCCTTTAATCTCGCCTCTGGGCTCTGTGACTCCACGATCACTGCCCGTTGTCCGTTGTGCCCTGGACTGCGTTGATAACGGCCCGGGCTCAGCCTCGAACACATTATGTCGTCCGCCGCTCGCGATCTTCTTCGGGGCAGGCTGCCTGTTATGGCCGCGTTCTTGTCCTAAATGGAAACAGGATAGAGAGTTATTGCATCGATCCGGCACTATATAGTTGCCTCGAATGAAACCGTAACGGGCTCGTAAATTATCGTATTAAACGGCGGCCCCGATTAACGCTGGAACGACACTGTTCCAGTCACTCTCAGGACCGTCTGCACTTTCCATGGTTCTAACTTCGCAAATGCCAATTTCGGATACTCGACTTTCCCGCCGAGGTATTCCAAGAACGTGTCGATGGATATCGAGTATATTCTTCTTTACGTGCATCGTTATGTAGGATTGGAATGAGTACAGCCCTAATAGAATGTCAAGAGTGTTTGGGCTTAGAACGAAAGTGACCACGTGCAAGAGGATTGACTGCAAATAATATTTATGGTAGAGTTCAGTGAATGTTTAGGGATGCGTCTAGAGTGGTTGCAGTACCTGGCCCACCGAGATTACGTGGGAAAGGGCATGATTGGAAAGGAAAGCCTGGGTATGAAAAAGGACAGAATGAATGATTTAAATAGGGACGAGTCAGTCTTTAAGAGTTTTTTAAACCAGTCCTTTTGCAGTCTTGATGAGTGTGTCAGTGTGTCAGTCATAGTATGTAAGAAGTCCAAGTCAGTCTAAGAAAGATGAGAAGAGCGTGTCTATAGCGAATTTCTCTTCTTTCATAGCCGTCAGTCTATTTATAAGCTTCTATATATTTATTATAAGATCCTACATACATGTGGGATTGGAATAAGTACGGCCCTGGAAGAATGTCAAGTGTGTCTGGGCTTAGAATGAAAGTGACCATGTGCGCGAGGATCGATTGCAATGAATGTTTATGTTAGAGTGAAAGATTAGAGACGCGTGCAGAGTGATTGAAGTACCGGGCCCACCGAGGTTGCGTGGAAAAGAAGTGTGATTGCAAAGGAAAGCCTGGGTATGGAAAAGGACAGAGTGAATGCTTAAATAAGGATGCAAGGGCGCGGGCAGCACCAGTCCTTCACGGTCCTCAAGATAGTGTCTAAGTAAAAGTCGAGCGTACCCGTAGCGGGTCTCTAGTTTCGTAGCCGATAATATAAGTATAAGTTTATTGTATTTGAAGAGGTAGTAAAGCAACATTACTTCAGCCCATCCACCCACCCCGATCCTACATACACCAAATTTCCATTATTTACATTTTCAACAATATGATAATTCTTCACAATTATTAACCACTTGCGCTGGAAAGACGTGTCACGCACGTCGTAATGCTTTTGTCACAGAATCACCAACGACGTGGTATACACGTCGTTAGGCAATTCTTACAGAAACACTGGACCGTTCTGGCACACGCGTCTATGAATTTCTTGCCATCGCAAGTGGTTAAACAAACTAAATTTTTAATGGTACGCAGCGTCTGATCGAATATTCAAACGTGATCCACCGGTGATGCACACCGCCCGATGGGACAGGGTGCAAGGGTGCAGACGAGTCAGAATGTGTAATTAATAAGTCCAAGTCAGCCTAACAGTACAGTCTAAGACAGTCAAAAACAGTGTGTCAAAGTCTAAAGTCAGTTTATAAAAGTTAGTTTAGGAAAGATCAGAAGAACGTGCCCATAGCGAATCTCTCTTGTCTCATAGCTAGCCACCGTCATTCTATTTATAAGCTTATTTTATCCTATTAAGAAGCTAACAATACTATCTTAAGTCAATCCACCCAAAATTCAATCCTACAGTTACATGGTGCTTCCATATTTAGATAACTGGGGTCGATGCATTAGGTAACTTGGAAAGTAACGTGTGTGTATACATTTTTTTTAAGAGTTTTTACAATTTGTCCAGCAACGACATTCGGTAAATTGTTGTATCGGGTTAGGTTAATGAACGCGTAGAAGATATCCCTATGGATAACATCTGTTGAAGCCTGATGCTGTTAGGATATAAGATCCTTTGGGTGTTTCCTATGCAGTCTGCGAGGCAGACTAGTTTTATACCGTTTTCTTGCTAGGTCGCTGGGGTCACTCTATTCTTTCCTTATAGCTGTCGCAACGACTAGTGATTTTGTCAGAAACTGTTTTAACTTTGAGGTCCTTCCGAATATCGTCATTTCGAACATACCATGTTGGATTGGTTAATGTTCTAAAAATTATAGACTGTAATGACTCAATTTTAGCAATGTGGTTTTTGGCTACCATGCCCCATATCTCGTTGTATAAATTAGCGTATAGACATAGTTCTGTACCAGTATTGCACGTGTTGTACCATTTTAAGCTTGTGGTAGGTTTGAAGTTAATCGAGGAAAATTATTTGGATATTTAGAAAAATTTTTTATCATGGAAGACTAAGGATTATGGGAATACGGTTTGTGAAGATAGTTTTAAATAGAGTTCATTCTTATGGAACGAAAATGAGTAAAATTTTCCTATGCATATATGAATTTGGAAAGGTATATAGATTCGTATACACATCAGGCGTGGTCGAATATTTTCCGGATGCAAATCAGCACTCCCTGACAGCATATTTTTCGTTCCGAGTTTAATGCGTTTGGAAAATGTAATTTCTGGATGTTTCTTTAAAAAGAATGAAATATGTGGCTCTAGTGTATACGACGATCTCCTGAAATAAATTTGAATGTTACCTAACAATGTGTTATTTTTGAATGTACTTTAACTTTGTACCCATCGCAATCCAGGAATAAATTCAGAAAAATTCGTAATTTTGGAAAGCGATGCGTAACTTGATTAAAAAATTAAACAAATTAAATTACAAAATACAGTTATAAATTAAATTTTTCACAGACTGTGTTTCATCGATGAAAAATATTAACGAAAAGATACTTTAACACGATGACTGCCACGGTCCAAGAAGCCAATTTGATTTAATCATGTTATATTATTAAAAACTTTATTTATAGTACATAATAATAATCAAAAAGCTTAAAAAATGATAAAAAAAAAAAAAAAAAAAAAAAAATGTTATTAAAAATCATCACAAGCCATAAAATTATTATTCTGCATGAATAAACTTGTACAAATTTTTCTTTTTGAATTATACTACAATTATACTACGGGTTTCCTCGTAGCTGTATTAATATGACAAATAACGAAGGGACGAGATAACTCGAAGTAGGTGTCCTAGGCAAGGAAACAACCTACGAAATATCTCGTAGATGGCAATCAATGTGATAACCCTTTGCACTCGACGATTTTTTGGCTAAAGAAGAGTAGAAATTTAAGGATTCTCTACTAAGAAGCTGATGATACTTTTTTGAGCAGTAAATAAAGAATTATAGAATTATTTGATTTCGATACCTCGCATACAGCTAAATTACATTAAACTTGATATATTAATTAATATTGATCTTCCAAATTTCATAAAATGGTCACTGAAGCTCACCTTTCGAGTGCAAAGGGTTAATATATTAACTGTGAGTAACCAAGCTCCATGAAAAATATTTGTATAATTTCTCATATTACTATTCTAAACTTAAAAATATCATATGCAAGTATAAATTAAAAAAAGAAAAAGAATATTACCATCACACAATAGAGAACTCTTTGTAAACCTAAAACCATAAAATAATACAAATAATAAATCATAAAAATGCCTTTATGTTCCCTTCACTATGATCTCTGTATCATCCACTTACCTCGTTACTCCTCCTCCTAGCAGATACGTAACCAGTGGTCTTCCTCCTCGGACTCTCCCTCGTCCTCCTATGCCTGCCGTCAGCGCCCTCGCGATGGAGGTGATGATGATGGTGATGGTGCAGATGGTAGTGGTGGCTGCAGCTGGAATCATCCGAAGTTGGCACATGGCCGCCATCTTCAGCCTGTTCCACGCGCCAGTCTTCCTTCTGAGGGCTCCTAGTGACTTGCTGTTGCTGTTGCACTTGCACCGACTGTTGCTGCACCGTTTCGCGTTTTCTGTTGTTCTTGTGCGGGCTCCTGGCGTTCGTGGACTTGCCTCTTGGCCGATGACGATGGCTCGGAGTCGGGCTGATCTCGACGTTGTCCCCGTACAATTCTGAGCTGCGTTCGACGCCCGACGTGCCCCCCAGAAATTCCAGAGTGAAGGTCTTCCTTCGTCTGCGACGTTCTTCCTCGGTCCAACCACGAAGATCAGGCGGGGACTCGGCATAGCCACCGGAAGACGAGCGGTGGCCTTCCTGGAAGCGATTGACAACGAGAGAAAGGTAATTAGTAATGACATTGGAGTCACTGTTATTTTGGGAACAGACATATCTTGGTTTTGAATGTGCAGAAGTAACTCGCAATGTTTTAATTTCGTCAACAAAATGTATTTTTATGGTATTATTATTAATGTCACTAGGATTATCACTAGAAAATTACTGGAATTATATTACTAGGGTAAGTAACGTTTGTTAATAATTGTATTACAGTGTGAGTATTATAATTGTTAATGTTACTAGGGTATTATGGGGATTATTATTGGGATATTACTAGAATTATTACTAGAATATTACTAGTGTTCAGAATGTTTGTTGGCAATGATTGCACCAATGTTATTAAAATTATTACTAGGGTATTACTAGGTTTAATGTTTGTTAATAATGATGTGTTACTGGGATTATTATTAGGATATTACTAGGATTATTTAGCATTATTACCGGGATATTACTGTGATTATTAGTAGAATATTACCAGGATTAATAATGTTTGCTGATAATTGCACTATTGAATTAATAATCTATTATCAGTGAATATTTTATGGTTGGGAATATTAACGATAATGCAACATAGTGATTCACGTAATCAAAATTTTATATCTTTGCTAACAGATAATTCGAGTGATCCGAGATGTAGGTAAAAAAAGAAGTTCTAGAAAAAAATCGATAGTACATAAAAGCAAAATTGTAATTACTCGTTTCCCTTCCTTCTATTCTAATAATTAATAATAACAATCACTTTATTAAAGTTAAAAAATTTAGTAAAAATATTTTCCTCCCAAAGAACTTTCAGAGACAATAAATAGTAACTAAAATTGCACAAAGCATAGAAAATAATTTATTAAAATATTTTATTACTATATAAAAATTCGTTCCATTTTATTGTGAAATAATAGTTAATTTTAATTTTTAATTAAAATTTAATTTAAAAGAATACAATCAAAGCAATGAAGAATAAATACAATAAAAGAATTCGTTTGTTCGAATAGTAGAGATTCCTGCTTTAACCGGATATTCAGACACGAATTTCAATTTAGAAAAACAAATTAAACGCATATAAACGATCAATTACGTCATAACCAAGTCCAGAGCCAGATCTGTATATGAAATTAAAACATAGTAGCCGATCCCAGTCAAACTTCTCGTTTAATCTCCTAGAGATCGCAGCTCAACTGGAGCGAGACTAATTCGACGCCATTAACGAAATTCGAAATTGCAAAATCCCTGATAACCCTCAGATACTTGCCCCGGAAATAGAAAAAGGAGAAAAAGAAATTCTCATTACTTACGATTTACATATACCATATTTCATTTACTTTAAACACACGCACGCCCACAAACATCAGCGAGGTCTTTAAGCTGCACTAGAATATACAGGGTGTCAAAAAAGAACGAGTTCGAAACTTCACGTGTTTATAATACTAACTAGGAGAAAAATAATAGCTTATGTTTATGCTTGTCATTATATTAGATCACATTAGATCAGGCGAACCTATGACACTCGTGTTAAATAGTCACGAGACGCCATCTACAAACGACGGATGACTATAGTCACCGGCCACGAGACGCCATCTACACACGACGGATGACTATAGTCACCGGTCACGAGACACCATTTACACACAACGGGTGACTATAGTCACCGATCACGAGACGCCATTTAAACACAGCGGGTGACTATACTCACCGGCCACGAGACGCCATTTACACACGACGGGTGACTACAACCACTGGTCATGAGACGCCATCTACAAACGACGGATGACTATAGTCACCGGCCACGAGACGCCATCTACACACGAATACGAGACGCCATCTACACACAACGGGTGACTATAGTCACCGATCACGAGACGCCATTTAAACACAGCGGGTGACTATATCACGAGACACCATTTACACACAACGGGTGACTATAGTCACCGATCACGAGACGCCATTTAAACACAGCGGGTGACTATACTCACCGGCCACGAGACGCCATTTACACACGACGGGTGACTACAACCACTGGTCATGAGACGCCATCAACAAACGACGGATGACTATAGTCACCGGCCACGAGACGCCATCTACATACGACGGATGACTATAGTCACCGGCCACGAGACACCATCTACACACGACGAGTGACTATAGTCACCAGTCACGAGACGCCATCTACACACGACAGATAACTATAATCACCGGCCACAAAAATTAAACCAAAAATTAAGACAAGTACTTCCGTTCCGTTTAGCTCTCTTCGCAAAGAGTTGCAAGCGCTATTGCGATGATCGATTTTTCTTTTTCTTTTTCTTTTTTTTCAAAAAATTTGGCTCCAAATACTAAACAGAATACTAGACAGCGCGTGTAATGTTTCCATCTTCGACATGGCGCTTCATTCTACGCAAGGAACTCCGCGGCGACTGCCACCGTAGCGAAAGTGAGGTTAGGTTAATAGACCTACAAATATCGCAAAATTATGGATATTTCTAGACGCGACTCAGCGCTCCAGTTAACCTAGGTATTTTTATAAATTTTGACGTATCGAACATTAGTTTTTAATTTCAATTGTAATCAAAATACGTGTCTCACTCACACAATAGTCGTTGCGACGATACTTCGTCGACGTAATTTATAGAAAATCTGAAACTTGGGAGATTAACATTAGATTTACGGAAGGGCTGCTCCAATTATACGATGGTAACAAATTTAGTTAACTTATATTAAGACTGTTAATATAACATATGATTATTTTTAAATTAAACTAATCGTTGGAAAAAGAGGCACGTGGTTTCCTTTACCTGTCAATTTGACAGATGTCCTTACAAATAGGTATAGATAGCATTACAGATAGCGTCCGTAAACCCAGTGTTAACCTAACACCTGTCTCACCCAATGGAACCCGTCAGAACAACTGCTAGTTAGAACTCCTGAAGTTCCGAATCCTTTCTTTTCAACATCCTGTATACCACGATTGTAAAGGTATCACGTCTTCCAGAGGAGAACGAAAATTAGCGGGTGGCAAGATAAAAGACGATCGTCGGGTTGATTGGAATTAGCTTAATTATCGTCTTACGTCACGGTCCAATTCGGTTTCCGAGGTGTGTCCGCTTGGCGGCGCTGTCTGTTGCTCGAGCTCCTGACCCGGATCTGTCATGGCATCTTTCAGGTCGTAACTGCCCGAACTACTGCTGCTCGTGGACCTAGCTGGCGACGGGGGTACCTCCAGTCTAAATGGAATTTCCGTTTCCTCCAATATCGGTGGCGGGCTGCATGGCTCTTCTACGACGGCCTGAGACACACCGCGGAATTTCAACTTCGCATTGTGCATCTTAAGACTTCTTATTTTATTGAGATGTTGACGCTGTTTGGTGAACATCATGCCGATGGATGGTTAATGAGAGATTTATGTATTTCGAGATTAAACATGGCGATCTGATACATTCTTTTTATATTTTATTTTTACTTTAAGAAAGTTATGGAGAATAGAATTATCATTTTTAATTAATTATTGGCATTAATTGTTCATATGTAATGTAATTGTAATAAATGGTATTATTGTAACTGGTTTAAGTGAAATTGAAAATTCTCTAGCGAATTATGTATTGTTTACAATTATGCATTATATATTATAGTCAATTTGGAAATTAAAATTGCGTTAGGCTAGAATTAGTATATATTGTTTACAATTATGCATTATGTGTTATTGTAAATTTGGAAATTAAAATTGCGTTAGGCTAGAATTAGTATATATTGTTTACAATTATGCATTGTGTTATTGTAAATTTGGAAATTAAAATGGCGTTAGGCTAGAATTAGTATATGTTGCCCATAAATGGTGGTACGTGAGTTGATTATATTGAATATTAATTGTATGGTACACGAAAAAGAATTTTGTAATGATGGTATAATTTAATGTTTTTAAATATTAAATATTTTTTGGTTATTTTTATGTTTCGCGTGTATTTAAAGATCGAGTATCCGTGAAGATAGTATGGATTATAAAATATGAAAAATGTAAGGATATGGAGTCGATATTACATTCATGCACCCAGAAAATTTTTTTCTACTCGCCCTCATCGTACGATTTTCTTATTTATGCATGAGTATTCTCTATTCAGTGGAGCATCTCTATTCATTGCAGCGATATGTGCTGCAAATAAACATCCAAGATTGCAGACATTGCCTGAATATCAATGAAGCGTAACGTTCTATAATTGCATACTTGCTTCGATCTTTCATTTCCTAGTGATAATGCCGATACTACAACTAATTGGTTCTTGGAAACGTTCGTATTGACTCTTTCAACAAATCTTTCAAAGGCACATTAAAATTCATCATATTTTCTAAACGTAATTAATGAAAATATTGCAAGAAAAGAATAGAATAACAAAATTTTTGACAAATTTTTATGACTCCTTTTATGGTGAAGAATAATCTACAAAAATTCCTGTTAGATTTACATAAAACTTGGATAATTGAATAATAAATTTAATAAATAAAGTATAACGAATATTTCAGCTAACAACACTTCCCAAATTTTGATCATTAAAAAAATAATAATCTATTGAAATTGACAAATAGTCCTATTGAAAAATAATCCTATCCAATACAGTTAAACGTTAAGAAAATGGAGGAACAAAAATTTTCTCACTGATAGAAATTACGAGTTGTTATTGGAGAAGAAGTAACGGTCATTTGAAGTTGATAACTGGAGGAAGACAAATACTACAATCCACTGTAGTTAAAAATACATTCCAAAACTAGGCTTTCGAACAGAGTCAAACGCCAATAAATTCTAACAATAATATTCCTATTGATAGGGCCACCAAAATTTTTATTAGAAAAATACCAAGGATTTAAAATTGATAACTGAGAGAACAGGAATACCCAAATAGTTCTGCAGCTCACTATACCTACAGCTACATCACAAATACATGGTTACAGTAGCCACGAAATTTTATATACAAGACGTAAATTTTTAATAATAATACCCAAGAAGTCCATATACAGCTTAACTTCCATCAGACCTTTAGACTCCCACAAAATTCTTTAAAAAACAATGGTTACAACAGTATCCAAGAAATCCCATATACAAGACTTCGACTTCCACCAAACTTTTAGACTCACGGTAAACTTCTTAACTGGAAATGGATATGACAGTATCCAAGAAATCTCATATCCAACACGTCGACTTCCAACAATAATACCCAAGAAGTCCCATAAGTAGGATTTCAATTTCCACAAATTTCCTTGAGAAAATAGATACAAAATAGATACAACGATCCTTAAAAGATCCCATATTCAAGTCGTTGGCTTATAACAATAGCACCTTAGAAGTCTCATATAGGAGACCTTGATTTCCTCCAAATTTCGTCAATAATACCCAAGAAGTCCCATATACAAGACCTCGACTCCTACGAAAAATTCTTAACAAAGAATGCATACAACAGTACCCCAGAAATCCCATATCCAAGACGTCGACTTCTAACAATAATACCCAAGTCCTCGACATCCACAAATTTCGCCAATAACACCCAGGAAGTCCCACATATATAGCACCTCGTCTCCCGTTGAGAAAACTCGTTGACAAAATGGCTACCACAATACCCAAGAAATTCCATATCCAAAACGTCGACTTCCAACAATAATACTCAAGAAATCTCATATCCAAGTTGTCGACTTCCAACAATAATACCCAAGGAGTCCCATAAATAAGACTTCAACTTCCATAAATTTCCTTGACAAAATAGCTACAACAATACCTAAAAACTCCCATATCCAAGTCATTGGCTTCCAATAATAATACCCAAGAAGTCCCACATATAAGACCTGAACTTCCACGAAAAATTCTTAATAAAGAATGGATACAACAGTACCCAAGAAATCCCATATCCAAGTCGTCGGCTTACAATAATAACACCCAATAAATCCCACATATAAGACCTCAGCTCTAACGAAAAATTCTTAATAAAGAATGCATACAACAGTACCCCAGAAATCTCATATCCAAGACGTTAAATTTCAACAATAACATCCCAGGACTCTCATATATAAGATCTCGATATCCCCAATTCGCCAATAACATACAGGAAGTCCCACAAATACAACACCTCTACTCCCGTTGACAAAACTCATTGGCAAAATGATTAAAGAAATCCCATATCCAAGAAATCGAAATCCAACAATAATACCCTAGAAGTCTCGTATACAACGCGTCGACATCCCCCAGCCTTCGCCAATAATACCCAAGAAGTCCCATATACAAGACCTTAACTCCCACAAGACTTGCCGAGAAAATGTTCGGAAGAAAGATAACAGAGAACTCACCTCGCTGCGAGCCAGGCTGTAAATCGAGCTGGCGCTCTCGAAGGAGCTTCCCTCCGCGGCAGTGGCTGTCGCCGAGGCCGAGGCCGCGGCGCTAGAGGTGTGCGGGGGCCTGGACCAGGAACTGGTCGTAGCGGATGTGCCGGTTGTGGTCCCAGTCTCGGTGGAGGTGTTGGCAGTGACGTAGTCCTCGGTGGTCGAGGTTTCGGACAGGTCTGTGTTGGTGCGACCGCCCGAGTCCGTTCTAGCTAGGCTCAGCCCGAATTCGCTGGACGACTGCGACTGGGGCTGCGACAGTGGCGGGCCTGGGCTTGGTCGACGGAATACGCCTCTGGGTCTGCCGTTGAGCGACGTCACGGACGATTCGACGCTGAGAAGTAATTGCCTTTAAAAATCGCTTAAGTGTTTACAACGGGCGACTCCAGCACGGGCGTTCGATGGATGATTCGATCGAACGATGAGGTGCTGCGGGTGATCTCGTGCTGTTTGCTTGGCAGCGGGGATGCAATTCACTGGGGATCCGTTCTCTTTCTTTTTTTTTTAGACGTGTTCCTTTGTTCGTTTTGCAGAGTGGCTTTTAGTAATGAGTTTTGGCGAGTTGTTTTGGGTGATCACGTTTCGATGTAGATGAGTTCGTTGTATGTTGTGGTGGAGGTTCGGGGCTTTTGCGTGTAAACCGGGTTTATTGGGAATTTCGTTCCGATGCCTCGAAGCTGAGGCTGGTGAATTTTTTCGAGGCCTGTGGCTGGCTTTGCGGCAGGAAGATTCCATGCTATTAACCAGTTCTATATCACCACGGCCAGATTTATAGCAGATACTTTGATATCGAGTAAGGTTGAATTACAAATTAGAGTATACATTCCTGGTCAGAAAGATAGCAATGTGTGCTATATTTAATTTTGAAGTAACCTGTATATAATTTCTTAATTATTACAGCGAATGATATCGTAATATCACGATCCTAGGATAAACGGAGCTTTCAGAAGGACTTGTTAGGTAACATTGAAGTTCAAATTAGTTAGAATACAAAATCCCAGTCAGAAAGATGGTACATGTGTATTATCATTAATTTTGAAGTAACCTGTATAGAACTTTTTAATTATTACAGCTAATGATATTATAATACCACGATCATAGGATGAATGGATCTTTCAAAAGGACTTATTAGGTAATATTTAAGTGCAAATTATTGTAGTTAGAATATACATTCTCGGACAGGAAGATAGTACATATGTATGACTAATTTAATTTTGAAGGAACCTATATACAATTTTTTAATTATTGCAACGAATCATATTATTCTGTAATATCACGATCCTAGGACATAAAATATTATTTTCTTTCGTGTCTAATAAAGAAAATAGTTAAAATACTCCGGTCAAAATAATAGCACAGGTATAAAAAACAGGTAAATGAGCTTTGAGTTTTGTGAATGAAAAATATATCCAATAGATTTTTGAGTGCTGAGTATGTATCTAGTAGAAAATATCAGTTATTATATCAGACGTGGCAGATGCTTGAAGATGAATACTGGAAAACTCAATTTTGGGGAAATTTGTGGAGCAATGTCAGAAGGAGTAATATTTTTTTCAAGATTTCTTTTTATAACGTCATATAGTACCACTCTTCATCTACAAAATGCAATTTGATTTGTCGTCATACGATTTTTTGTCGCCGAGATATGATATTTTGAAATTGTACAATTTTACCCCACCAACGATGAAAATTATATGCTTGCACTCTCAGATGTCAAAAGTAAATTAACTGTATAGGTTACTGCAAAATTAAATATAGCACATGTGTGTGTAGATCCTTTGCATTTTTAAGTACAGACTTTGTGGATTTATCATGTGTTAGATATCAAAAGACCATAAAAGATCATATACTTTGATGAATTGTTTTCATTCTCAATAATGGTATAGTCAAATATTTTCGTTCGCCCAAAAACATTAAAATTTAAAAATCGATGAAACTGCATTTGTTGCATTGTTGCTTGCAGTCAGTATCAAAATTCAAAGTTAATTAAAATGGGCCAGGCTATATCCGTATTTGGATTTATCATACTATCTTCTTGTTTGCCATAGAAATTAATTATTTAAATAATTCCAGGGAAAGATACATGAAAGATATAAGCTAATATGATTGTAAATTTAATATATATTAATAGAACTTAATTCTCAATAGAAGCAGTTTACACACAGCAACCTCAAACGGTAAATGTATACAGGATAATCCACGTAACTGGGACATGCTGTATATATCTTCGAAACGTTTAAACACGAGTAAAAACGTTCTAAGCAAAAATTAAGTGATATGACACCACATAACCTGAGAATAATTTCATGCATTTTTAGTGCCATCCGATTTGAGAAAATTAAATCTGCTTTAAAACCAATAATTTAATTCCACACGTTCTTCAAAATTAATTACAGTTTACTATTATTATTTCATAAAGTGGAATGAATCTAGATCATTGCAGCCTCCAAACTACAATAATTCAAAACTACACATGTGTAAGGCATGCATTCAAGCAAAAAAGAATCCTCATCATCGTGATGGCGAGAGTCAAGTGACAAACTTAGAAACCCGCGTTTTCACAGGACCGGCGCTCAATGTGTTAAGTCGTTAAGTACAAACTGATTGGTTAAATTCTAAAATACAGGAAAAAGCACGTCTCAGCAATATTCTAAACTAATTGTAAACTGTGACAAAATTCTTATTTTATAAAACTATACAGTGTTTATAGCCCAAATTTAATGGTTACGCGAGAACCTATATATGCGTTCATAACGCTCAAAGGGTTAATATTCATCTAACTTTTTCAAAGACACAGCTAATCCCAGTCGCGTAAGACACTTGTAGAACAACTTGTGCAGTGTTATATTTGGAAACTGTATGTCGAGTGTCGAAATTTTTACCGTCGTAACGAGTTGCTAAATTCAAAAAGATCTCTGAACATCTTACCTCGGTGTTAACGCTTGAAGAGGCGTTGACGGCTCGAGGCGTATCCTCGGACTGGAAGGACGCGATTCCATCGTCTCTTCGATATCCAACGCCTCTGTGTCCATCGAGGAACGTTGTTGATGCTGAAGAAGCAGGAGGTGCCTTCTCCTCGAGGACGGTGTCAAAAGGGCCAACGAGTCAGCCTGGAGGACCGTCGCCTGAGACTCGTTCCAAATTCCGTCGCTGTGGTCCCTTGTGACGTCGTTCGTTAGCGAATCGCTGGACGCGAACGGAGACGTGATCAAACCGGAAATCACGGTCCCAGGACTGAAAAGTAGCGGACAAATTTGTCCGCTTTGCCGGATTGGACGAACCGGTGACTCGTAGTCCTTTGGGCTTTGCAAAATCCTCCGTGGCGCTGGAATAACGAAAACAATCACTATTATTGAAGAATACAGTGCACGAGTGTATAACTTTACAATTGCTATCCGAGTTACATGGATTATTTATCCCATATTTCTTTTTTAATGGGATAATAAATAGAATTTATCAGCACGAGAAAAGAGGAAGAAATATCAAGAGGTGAAGTTGGATAAGTTAGAAAAATATTCATTTTATATATTTCCATAAAGAAAACGAAGAGATACTGCTAATGAAGTTTCAAATCTCGCGCGCTTTCTTAATCATGGCCACCGTGCGCGCCGTTCGTAACTTAGTCGCGTTGCGTTTTATATAGTTTAATTCTTTATATCTAGAGTTTTTCCAACTTGTGGGGAACAATAATTAATTTATTGCAATTAAATAGTCGAATATTATATGTAAAAGGAGGACAATTAACAATATTTCAAAAGTGAAAGAAATTGAAACAAATTTTTCCGAAGTACCTGTCAACTGTAAGAAAATAAATATTAAAATTCTATGATTAGAATAGACTTCAAATTTTTCGTTTAGCGAAATTTGCAGTGGAATAGTAACATCCTGATATATTTAACAAATAGTGCAATTGGAATTAAAAATATTGAATAACAAATCCACGTGTGAATTAGTACAGTCCTCTAAATCGTCAAATTTTATTTATTACAATATATTTCTGTATTTCATATTTTTTCAAAAGCCTCAGAAAATTTTATAAATTTTATTCATGTTTGTTTATTTTAAAAATCAGTTACTGTATAGACACAGTTATTGGTTGACAATGGTGAATAATAACGTCGAATAATGTATATTTTGGACAAATCGTGTCTAAATATTTCAGAAGGAAGTAAGATCGACAAAAGGGACTATTGGTTCAGGATTCGATAAGAATCCTTTATTTGCTGCACGATTTGTTCTGCTGCCCAATCCACTGACCCATACTTTCACCTTAAACCCGATATTCGGACTGGCTACCTTTCACACTGCAAATTGCTTGAAAATTTTGACGGCTTTCGAACGCACATAAAACCCAAAGCTTGAAATTGGATGAAGGAAACAAAAGCATGAACAGAGAAGGGTAACTTCGTATTCGGCAAATCTTCTCAAACATCGGGCAAACAAAAGAGACAAACCACACGGAAGGATTCGTGATCTATCTGCTTTTACAGAAAATAAAATTTATATCTCTCCAAACAAAATTTTTGTGCATCGTTTTAACAATAAAATCGTTATTTATGTAATACTTGAGAATTATATTAATTTGTTAACGAAAAGTTAAATGTCGATTACTAGTATACAAAATACTTTGAAATTACTCTTCTAATATAATAATACATAATAAATATATAACAGTAAATAGTCATAAATATAAATATAAATAACAGTGAAACTGAAAAGAAATTGTCAAAGTCTTCATCCATTTATAGTTAATTTCTAAATTACATCTTCTAAATAATTATCAATATTAGAATTAATTAACATTAGAAATAATATATAACAATAACATAAAAAAATAATATAAAAAGAGGAAATTAATTCAATAAAAATAAGTATATAAAATAATTATAAAAATAATTATAATTTTAGATCTTTCTTAGTCTTTTTATTTTAATAAAAATAAAAATAGTCATAAATATAAATATAAATAACAGTCAAACTGGGAATAAATTATCAAAGTCTTCATCTATTTATAGTTAATTTCTGAATTACATCCTCTAAATAATTATCAATATTAGAATTAATTAACACTAGAAATAATATCAAAGTAACATCAAAAAAGAAATTAATTCAAATCCAATAAAAATAATTATATAAAATAATTATATTTAAAAATTATATTTATATTTAATTTTATTTACAATATATTAATTGTATTTATTGTTCAAATTATAATTCATATTATAAAAATAATTAGATTTTTCTTAGTCTTGTTATTTTTATTTTTATTTTTATTGAATTTGAGTTAATTTTTGTTATTCTAATATTAATAATTATGTACTAGATGTAATTCAGAAATGAATTATAAATGATTAACGATTTTGTCAATATATATTATCACTATAAATTAAAATTTTATTTTTGTTCAATATGGCTGCTTCTCATCCCATCCACCTATTTAAAATCATTAACTGTGGTATCTATTTAAGTTAATTTTTGTTATTCTAATATTAATAATTATTTACTAGATGTAATTCAGAAATGAACTATAAATAGATGACGACTTTGTCAATATATATTATTACTATAAATAAAAATTTTATTTTTGTTGAACATGGCTGCTTCTCATCCCATCCACCTACTTAAAATCATTAACTCCAGTATCTATTAGCACGTCGATCAATCACCTGTTTTAAGTACCTAATCCTTCTTCTCAAATCACCTCGAAACATCGCTCGACATCGCAGCGCAAAACCGTTCGCAAGTAGAAAGAATAAAAAAGTCCAATTTCATCTAACCAGGAAAGACTGTCTCGCGTGCCACGGAACAAGAATATACACAGATGGTCGACGGGACGTCCGCAAGGAGGCTAGTATAAAAACGGCGAAATCTCGGTTCGCTGGCTTCATTCGCGTCGTGGGACTTTCTGAAAATTTCACACGATTGCGGAAATAACGAAATACGAATCGCTATTCATACCTGCCACTGCAGTCGGCGATGTAGGGGACGTGGGGAGCGATCTCGGTAGCATGAAGTCGTCCGCTGCTAAGCCTTGCACACCGTCCTCCAATGACACGCTTCTCTTCCGGAAAAGTCCGCATTTCCGGATGATATTCTCGTGAAACTCCTGCAACCGTGTCACGTTCGTCTTAATGCCAATGTTCAAAAGTCATTGGTTTTAATCACCCCAGGATATTCGTCTCTAGACTCTATGGATTTCGTCTGACTTTACCTAGAGAAACGTTTCAAGGTATCTGACCCGAATCATGACTAATTTAAATACAATCAATTTTCCATTATTTAAGATAGATATATTTAAAAGATGCGCAAAGATTGATTTAATTTTGGTTCAACCGTGAGAATAGACATCAGGAATTATACATCGACCTTGCAGGGTTGACCTTCGAGCGAGGATCAGTATTTTCATAGCACTAGTGGTACTGTGGTGTCATATTGACTCCTTATCGATAATAGTGATTCGACGTCAAATTGACTCCGTATCGTTGGTAGCGACATGATGTCAATTTGACGTGTCCTTAGATACCTAGATCTTGTAAGTATACTATTATAGTATAGTACGAAACGTGCAATAAGATGAGATAGCAAATGCGACGAGTACACGTGATGAATGCGTGGTTAAATCAGGATCAACTTCAGAGTACTTGGACCCAATAATTACACGGAACTTTGTAGGAACAGTAGAACCCTATATGAATTCTGAACGTTCTTTCAAGAGCCTACAATAATTGTGAAAATTTCGTTCCTGAGGCTTAAAAAGATAGACCACTAGCTGTAGATCATTTAATCAATCACGAAGGCATTGATGTAAACATTGGTATCTCGTCTCTTCGGTCGGACTATAGATACTTAGATCTCACGACTGATGATACGGAGTAAATTTGGCGTCAAGTCACCTCTATTGATACAGGGTCAATTTTCACGTCAAGTCACCTCTATTGACATAGAGTCCATTTGATGTCAAATCATCTCTATTGATATAGAGTCAATTTGATGTCAAGTCACCTCTACTCACAAGGAGTCAATTTGACTTTAAGTCACCTCTATTAATACGGAGTCAAGTTGACTTTAAGTCACCTCTATTAATACAGAGTTAATTTTCATGTCAAGTCACCTCTACTGCTACGGAGTTGATTTCATGTCAAGTCACCTCTATTGCTACGGAGTCAATTTGATGTCAAGTCACCTCTATTGATACAGAGTCAATTTGACGTCAAGTCAACTCTATTGACATGGAGTCAATTTGATTTCAAGTCGTTACTTTTGTAATGACATGGAGTCAATCTGACATATGTACATCACCAATAGTGTCAACAGTCAATTTGTACATCACCACTCTAAAGATAAGATTATGATTATTATTGGTTGTTGACAACATTGTCCGAGAGAGAAGTCTTCTTCTGAGCTACTTACAGTACACACAACTGAAATTTTCCTAATTTAAATAGGAAAATTCCTTATCCAGTAAATCCCTAATTTTTAAATCACAATGAGGACTATTAATGGCTGATTAAGTTCACAAGAGAAATGCAACTAAGGTTACAAAGAGTAGGGATGATTGTCATGGCAATTGAAACTTTGAATGTCCCTTGATTTCAAATACGGGGTTGTCACTTATGCATGAGGGTTAAAGAAGAATCCTCAGAGTGCATGTATGGAAACAAAGTCGGGACGAGGCTTGAGGGAACGTGTTTTCAACCATCCGCTTTTTTCTGCTCCGGCTGGTCGAGACTTTAGCAAAGAGGAAAAGAGGACTTTGCGACGGCTATCGATTTCTGGTCCCTTCGAGTTTCGAAGCTCCGAAGTCGCTCAGGGAGGACGGGCCTGAGTAGCCCTCAGGCGGAATCCGCTGCTCGTCGAAATTTTTCAGATCCGGATGATCGAGGCTGTTGGGAACTAGGATAATTTCTGGGGTGGGAAGATGCAAAGCTGAGCGAGTCGAGGATCACGTGTCCAAAGGAGGTGTTTGTAGGCATGGCAGCTATTATAGAAACTGTTGCTATGTATAGTGCATTAACTGTAGTGTACTGTGTTTAAGTACATATACTGTACTATGTACTATGTTTCAGTACATATACTGTAATATGTAGTGTGCTATGTTTGAGTACATATGCTGTACTATGAAGGCATGAAAGTTATTGTAAAAACTATTACTATGTAGTGTACTACGTTTAACTACATATACTTTATTATGTAGTACACTATGTTTGAGTACATATACTGTGCTATGTAGTGTACTGTGTTTGAGTGCAGATACTGTACTGTGCAGTGAACTATGTAGACATGGCAGCTACTGTAGAAATTGTTACTATGTAGTATACTATGTTTAACTACATATACTGTATTATGCAGTATACTATGTTTGAGTGCATATACTGTACTATGTGGTGTACTATGCTTCAGTACATATACTACGCTATGAAGTGTACTATGTTTAAATACATATACTGTACTATGTAGTGTACTATGTATGCGAGTACTGCTATTATATTACACATAGTCTATACAGTGTATACAAAAGGCATTAATATTTTCTATATACCATGTTTGTTCAAAATATCAGAATCCATGTGTATGGAATATACAATACTATTTCATATAGGTACTTACTGTGACTATAAGTGTTCACTCATGTGGAAATTTGTTAAACATAATTTTGAAACTGGTTTATACAGGATACTTCACAATGGATGATTCAAATATACATTATTATATAGTATATGTACTATACATAGTGTAATATTATGTAATGTGTCTATTGTTATTAAAGTATATATAATATACATAGTGTATATGACAGACATATTTACTATATATAGTATATATAAATATTAACATATCATTCCACATTTACCAAATCTATTAATTCCAGAAAAGGTAAGAAATTTATTTTAAATGTAAAATGTTACCTGTTATTGTACATTATTAATAATAATAATAATAATTAAGTATCCTGATTCGAAGATTTTGAAAAATTCAAGAAAAGAGTTAATTACTTTGCATTGTTAATGATGGCTTATACATTGTACTCATTTTTGTGTTTGCTTATAATTCTCTGTTACGTTTTTGAAGAAATATTTGTGGTTTTATAGCAGAAGACATTATATGATAAATTCGTGTAGAAGATAATCAATTATGAAGAGCCATAATTTTATGTCAGTGTCTATGTGTTAAAAAACTTAAAAATATTCGGTAATTAATTAGGAAATACGAGTATAAAGTGATTTCATTTGAAAATAATTAATACCTTGTGTAGCCACCTGTTGAAAGTGCTGTCAAGCAATTTTTTTAATAAACTCACTTCAAATTTTTCTCTCTTTTTTATCTGTGTCTACTTGAAGATCAATTTGCAATGAGCGACTAAATATTCGCTTTAATTAAAGTACGATGCCATTTGAAGTTACACATGTAACACACTATAACAGCGTCACAAACATACGAAAAGTATTTTCAAAGGCTGTCATAAAAATTACGTGGCCTAATAACACTTTTTATGACTCGTCATTTATAACTGCAGTTTAATAATTTATACTAGTAATTTAATAATTTAAAACAAAAATTTAACATTTTATAATAACAATTTAGCAATTCAGAATACTTTAATAATTTACAATAAAAATTTAATGTTTTATGGTATTAATTTATTAATTTAGAGTAACTTAAAATGTATAATAGTAGTTTAACAGTTTATATTAATAATTTAACAATTTTAAATAAAAATTAGCACTTTCTGATAATAATTTAGCAATTTAAAGTAACTTAAAATGTATAATAGTAGTTTAATGGTTTTTACTAATAATTTAACAATTTTAAATAAAAATTAGCATTTTATGATAATAATTTAGCAATTTAGAGTAATTTAAAATGTATAACAGTAGTTTTACAGTTTATACTAATAATTTAACAATTTAAAATAAAAATTACCATTCGATAATGATAATTTAGTAATTAAGAACACCTTAACAATTTATTTAATTATTTAATGGTCCATAATGACAATTTCATAACGTGTACCAAGAACTTAATAATCTGCAATAATAGTTTATAGCGGATATTCAATACCATAACATGTAAGAGTAACACAAAAGTAAACAGGTAATAAAAGGGAACACTGTACGTAGATGATCGTAGTTCCAATTTCGTTTTCTATTTAAGAGATTCGATAGAGATTCGATTTTGAAAAAAAAATTTATGACAAGCCATGAAAGGAACCCCCGTACAGTACGAGCTTTATATTGATTTCCCAGTCCTTTAAATTGAAAGCATCAGAAAAGGAAAGTGAAATGTGTTTGAGCGTGCATGTTAGAAAGAAAGTGGAAACACACAAAGCGTAAGGAACAAATAGAGAAGCGAATGTGCAAACGGTAAGATAAATATATTGGAGAACGTGTAAACGTAACGAGTACCGTAGGATTGCTGTATTTATCAGGTACGGACCACACAATACGCTTCAAACTGTGTACCTTCGATGATATGAAATAAAGATGATGGTAAAATTTTGTTCTGTACAATTTCATGTCTATTACATCTTTTTATGCAGCGACAAATAAGAACCAAAAAATAAATTAAAAGTCCATATATATCCTATATAATAACTAAAAGGAAAAAGAAAAGAAAAATAAAGATTATTAAATCCCTTATATAATAATAAATAAAATAAAGGATGAAATGAAATTTATTACTATAATTACTTTACTATTATTATAGTCTATTCCAGTTACTAGTTTATTAATATTATATTAACCCTTTGCACTCGAGGCGCCTCTCAGTCGCCATTTAATCATATTCTAAAGATGGATGTTAATTAATATATCAAATTTACAATTACCCAAAGATGCGTGGAATATCAAAGTAAAATAATTCTACGTCTTAATTTTCACACGATTTCTTATTTACCGTTTTAGAAATATCGTCGACTTTATGGCAGAAAGTCTTCGAATTACAATTTTCCAGTAACGAGTGCAAAGGGTTATAGTATTTATAAATAAAGTTAAATAAAAGAAAAATAAAGTATATATAAAGTAATAATTTTAGAAAAAATATAACAGTGATAAATAAATTAAAAAGAGAAATTAGAATAGGAATATTACGACTGTGTAATCATTATACGTCAATTAAAACACAATTATAACTGAATTTTTATACCGCAAATTAAAAAAGGTGATACAGGAGTAATTTTATAATATCCAAATTTTCATGAATAGCTAGAACAAAATTTTCATACAAATTTGTTCGGAACACGGTTCCGGTAAAATCCATAGTATCATAAAATTAAAGCATTTATAAAAGTATTTATAAATAAAGTAAAATAAAAGCAAAATAAAGTATACATAAAGTAATATTTCTAGAAAAAAATAACAGTGATAAATAAATTAAAAAGAGAAATTAGAATAGGAATATTACGACTGTGTAATCATTATATGTCAATTAAAACACAATTATAACTGAATTTTTATACCGCAAATTAAAAAAGGTGATACACGAGTAATTTTATAATATCAACATTTTCATGAATAGCTAGAACAAAATTTTCGTACAAATTTGTTCGGAACACGGTACCGGTAAAATCCATAGTATCATAAAATTAAAGCAATAGGGAGAATTTTAAACAGTACAAAACAGGAAAGTTCTTTTTCCTCGAACTTCCTTGTTAAAATGAGTTCAGCGTATAACTCATCGAACCTGCAAGTTCTTCGTAAAGTAATTAAAGATCCGCTATTATTGTTGAGAAAGTGATCAGACCCTTTGGCCCCTTTGGCCCTATCCTTTTAAAGGCATATATATCCGGTGAACGGGAAAAAAGTTAGCGTTTTATTCAATTAAAATAACTTTCTTCCGGACTTCTTCAAGCGTGATCGATTAAAATTCAAGCACCTCGCACAAAGTAGCGAATTCTTTAAGAACTTTTAATTAGTTCCACGATCTCCCAACGATCCAAAGAAAAACTGCATTCAGCGAAAATATTAGGAAAATTTGCTTCGTAGAAATAATCGATGATTAAGAAAGTTCCATCAAGTTCACCCGCAAAATACTCCTCGATAACTTATTTATAAAAGCAGAATTTCAAACTGTAATTAAGAAATGCGAATATTAATTGCGCGATTGAAGGCTTCGACCAATTTACGATTTTAATTAATTTTCAAATAGCACGGTAAAATATTTCAGCTCAATTTATTTTACTCGCAAATTTATTCACGAAATCTCAGATACACGAGTGAAATATGTAAATAGTATAAGTATATAATAATAGTATTTAATCTAGTAATAGAAATTTTTCTTAATTAATTTTTTTTTCTTAATCAATGATTTATTGGTACAACGAATGATTTTTATTTTCCTCTCTTTTAAAATAGAAATTAAGGTAGATTAAGAATTTAGAAAGAAAACGAAAGACGAAGGAATAATAGTTGAAATTGAGAGTCAAAGCTGGGTGCACGGTCGTTATTCACGCGAAAATTTTTAAATTTAAGCAATTAAGGTGGAGGAAAGTTTGGAAGGTGCTTAAATCCAGGATGCATTGCACGCGTTGTTAACTTAGGCTTCGGTTCAGTTGCGGAAGTAGGGGTCAGTAAAAATTCGAGCACTCAGCGTTGAAATTTCGTTCAACTTGAAGTGCATCGAACTTCACCCTGCTACGACTTCGAAAATGTCTTGCTATCGAAAATCCAATATTTGTTCTCTTAACCCGAGTACAGTCGCTATTATATTGCTCTTGAAAATTAAACACGACACAAACTCGAAAGTTTATCACTTTTACTGCTTTTCATGGGCATTTCGCAGCTTCCCTCATTTGAGATAAAGGAAAATTTTATGACGCTTTTAGGACAAAATTAGTGACTGTAAAATTAACAAAACGGTATTTTAAAATATTATTTCTACGAATCTTCTTTGAGAACATTAACGAATTATATATTTTATTTATTCTATCCTAATATTATTTCCTCTTCAAATAATTTTTTAATAGCAGTACAAAATAATACCTTAATTCTTCTGTATAAACAATTCTCTGACGTTTTATAATAATTATATATCATAATTTTATATAATTATTTTATGTAATTCGTTATTAAGAATAATAATTTAATAATATTAAATTAAACATTGCATCAATGGTTTATTAAAATATTACCTTTACAAATCTTCTTTGAGAAAATTAACGAATTATATATTTTATTTATCCTATTCTAATATTATTCCCTTTTTAAATAATTTTTTAACAGCAGTATAAAATAATACTTTAATTCTTCTTTATAAACAATCCTCTGACGCTTTATAATAATTCTATATCATAATTTTATATAATTATTTTAGGAGAAAATTCGTGACTGCAAAATTAACTAATTATATATTTTATTTATTCTATCCTAATATTATTTCCATTTTAAATAATTTTTTAATAGCAGTATAAAATAATACTTTAATTTTTCCTTATAAACAAATCTTTGACTTTTCATAATAATTCTATATAATTATTTTAGGACAAAATTCGTGACTGTAAAATTAACTAAACGGTATTTTAAAATATTACATTTACGAATCTTCGAGAAAATTAACGAATTATATATTTTATTTATTCTAACCTAATATTATATACTTTTCAAATAATTTTTTAATAGCAGTACAAAATAATATTTTAATTCTTCTATATAAACAATCCTCTGACGCTTTATAATAATTATATATCATAATTCTATATAATTATTTTATGTAATTCGTTATTAAGAATAAAGAATTAAATTAAAAATTGTCTAATCCTAACAGACACTTAATCCAGACCATGAATAACATCGATTAATAATTCCAGTCGATGAAAAGGTTTCTTTTCTCTGAAAACGAGAGGTAACAGTTATTTTTCAATAAACCTGGGAAAATAAAATTTCGAAAAATATAGAGGTATGGTGAAATAACTTGCACGTCGAATAGAGTTATGGAGGATTTCACTTAGAACAAAAGTGGCCAGGAGAATCGATGGTTTGACGATGATATCACGTATCCATTCAAGAAGGAAAGAGTCATTTGAAAAGTTTGATAGATAGAGATTGAAAGATTTCAACGGAGCGAGAATATAGATTGCAGTGAGTCAGCGATTTAGAATGCTTCTGTGCCAGCGATCTCAGCATCCCATAATGCTCTGTGCTTCTATGCAACACTAGACGAAACGTATCGGAAAAATTGCGTCGATGCATGATCGCTGATAAAAATTTCCGAACACGGATATCCTTGCTTTTTGTCGAAAAATTGACTAAAAACGATGTTACGCCATTTCCTAAAAATTGATTCACGATCTCGATATACTCTGCTGCTCGTAATTATTCAAACACCGATCTGGTATTTTGCTTATATTTATATTGTACATGGAATTATTAAACATAGAATATTTTATACAGAATATTTAGAAAAATTAAAATATCGAATATATATATATTCTACGATTTATAGAAAATATTCTATTTTTAAGCTTTATTACTTTTTCTATGGAATATAGAAAATAATTGTTTGTACTATTGCATTTTACAGCAATATTGTTAAAGTTTCTAAATACCTAAAATACTGAAACAAAAAAAAAAAAAATAAAAATCTGACATGTTACAAATTTGAATTACCAATCATACATTCATCAACTTTTGAAACCACTGTAGCAATTATATTCCATACACATATTTCACAAAAGATTATGAAGATAGCAAAGATATTAAATATTAAAAGATTTTCCAGATATTAAAAGTATTAAATATCAGAGGATTTTTTAAATATTAAAAATATTAAATATTAGATAATTTTTAAGATATCAATGTTATTAGATGTAAAAAAATTTGTAAGATATTAAGAATATTACATATTAAAGGATTTTCAAGATATTAAAAATATTAAATATCAGGGAATTTAAGAAATTTTTTAAATATTAAATATTAGATATTAGAAAATTTTAAAGACATTATAAATATTAAATATTAGAAGATTTCTTAAATATTAAGGACATTAAAAATTAGAAGAGTTTCAAGAGTAAAAATATTAAATATTAAATATTAAAAGATTTTCAAAATATTAGAAATATTAAATATTGGAGGACTTTTTAGATATTAAAAACATTAAATATTGGAGGACTTTTTAGATATTAAAAATATTAAATATTATAAGATTTTCAAAATGTTAGAAATATTAAATATTATAAGATTTTCAGAATGTTAGAAATATTAAATATTGGAGGACTTTTTAGATATTAAAAATATTAAATACAGAAGATTTTTAAGATATTAAAGCTATTAAAAGTAAAGCTATTTTAAAAATATGGAGGATTCAGTTTATTATCCTGCAATTTCTACCACAAAATTCGGGATTAATTTTACAGCAATTTTACTACCTACCTCTTCGGGATGATCCTCTTGGGGCGAAGCGACCCTGAGCAAGGACAGATCCTCGGGCGTCGAGGAGAATTGGACGGGTGCTCTGACGGTCCTGCCCCAGGGGTCCTGATGATTCCTCCTGCACGTGTGAGGATAACTCGGTTCACCGGTTTCGCCGATCAGCTCGCGTCTCTCCACGCGAATTTCACCATCGGAGAGGGTCTTCTGCAACGGCAGGAACCTACGCGTCGTCTGGGACATCCGGTTCAGAAGAGCTCGCGCATCCGGCGACACGGGCGCTGGCTTGAAGTCTATAAGGATCTCTTGGTCGTCCAAGTCGATGGACCTTCGCCGACCCAGGTACTGTCGGATGAAAAATAAAAATGGAATTTCATCAGTGAACGAACGACAAAAGAATCCTGACCGAACTCACAGGTTTCTTGATAATAGTGTTTTCCCTATCTGAATCCAAACTACAGAAGATTCGATTACTTCACTTGGTTTATTCGCAGAATTGCATTTCCGAGGCAGAAAGACGTAATAAAATATCTAAGAAGATGCTACAAGTCAAGAAATCTGAATTTACATACTCGTTAAAATAAAAATAAAAAATGTCCAAAATTTTCGAAGAGAACCGAAAATTAATTCCAAAAGCTACCCTTACTTTTGAGACACCCTGTACATGTCGCGAAAATTTCCATATCCAACAAACTGTAAGCATATCCAGCGTCTCAGAAGGGAATAACAATCTCGGAAAAATTCGGGTTCGCGTGCGACCCTTGCGTTATAATTAAAGCACAAGAAATTACAGCAAGTGGTCATTAAAACGTTTATAAAAATTCGAGTCGCGTGGTACGTTGAAAATAATTAGACCGTGCATCGTCTTCCGTCACGGACTGTCCGTGCAATGTGTTAATTAAAATCGTTTACGTAATCAAAAAGTGGCGGGCCGCGCAACGGGCGACGGGAGTGGGGGTGCGTCACATTGGCGGCGAAACGGGGGCGAAACGTAAAACGTCATAAAACGGGGGACATCGATCAATACGTTAATATCCGTAACGACGTGTGTCCTTTAATTACACTCCACCGACAAGCTTTTGCTTTCCAGCGTGTCTATTTTGTTAACCAGAACAGGTAATTCGATCACGGTACCATTACAATCCGCTATAAATAGCGTCGAAATTTGATTCTTGTTCAGCCTCCCCGTTAATACAGTGTAATCGTCTGTCTACGGGAACGTGGCGCAACGATTTATGCGGGAAACGCCCCGAAATAAATTAATTAGCCCCAAAGAGTTTCGTCGAATGTAATAAGATTTTCAGAATGTTAGAAATATTAAATATTGGAGGACTTTTTAGATATTAAAAATATTAAATACAGAAGATTTTTAAGATATTAAAGCTATTAAAAGTAAAGCTATTTTAAAAATATGGAGGATTCAGTTTATTATCCTGCAATTTCTACCACAAAATTCGGGATTAATTTTACAGCAATTTTACTACCTACCTCTTCGGGATGATCCTCTTGGGGCGAAGCGACCCTGAGCAAGGACAGATCCTCGGGCGTCGAGGAGAATTGGACGGGTGCTCTGACGGTCCTGCCCCAGGGGTCCTGATGATTCCTCCTGCACGTGTGAGGATAACTCGGTTCACCGGTTTCGCCGATCAGCTCGCGTCTCTCCACGCGAATTTCACCATCGGAGAGGGTCTTCTGCAACGGCAGGAACCTACGCGTCGTCTGGGACATCCGGTTCAGAAGAGCTCGCGCATCCGGCGACACGGGCGCTGGCTTGAAGTCTATAAGGATCTCTTGGTCGTCCAAGTCGATGGACCTTCGCCGACCCAGGTACTGTCGGATGAAAAATAAAAATGGAATTTCATCAGTGAACGAACGACAAAAGAATCCTGACCGAACTCACAGGTTTCTTGATAATAGTGTTTTCCCTATCTGAATCCAAACTACAGAAGATTCGATTACTTCACTTGGTTTATTCGCAGAATTGCATTTCCGAGGCAGAAAGACGTAATAAAATATCTAAGAAGATGCTACAAGTCAAGAAATCTGAATTTACATACTCGTTAAAATAAAAATAAAAAATGTCCAAAATTTTCGAAGAGAACCGAAAATTAATTCCAAAAGCTACCCTTACTTTTGAGACACCCTGTACATGTCGCGAAAATTTCCATATCCAACAAACTGTAAGCATATCCAGCGTCTCAGAAGGGAATAACAATCTCGGAAAAATTCGGGTTCGCGTGCGACCCTTGCGTTATAATTAAAGCACAAGAAATTACAGCAAGTGGTCATTAAAACGTTTATAAAAATTCGAGTCGCGTGGTACGTTGAAAATAATTAGACCGTGCATCGTCTTCCGTCACGGACTGTCCGTGCAATGTGTTAATTAAAATCGTTTACGTAATCAAAAAGTGGCGGGCCGCGCAACGGGCGACGGGAGTGGGGGTGCGTCACATTGGCGGCGAAACGGGGGCGAAACGTAAAACGTCATAAAACGGGGGACATCGATCAATACGTTAATATCCGTAACGACGTGTGTCCTTTAATTACACTCCACCGACAAGCTTTTGCTTTCCAGCGTGTCTATTTTGTTAACCAGAACAGGTAATTCGATCACGGTACCATTACAATCCGCTATAAATAGCGTCGAAATTTGATTCTTGTTCAGCCTCCCCGTTAATACAGTGTAATCGTCTGTCTACGGGAACGTGGCGCAACGATTTATGCGGGAAACGCCCCGAAATAAATTAATTAGCCCCAAAGAGTTTCGTCGAATGTAGCATTCGTTGGCGGCGACGTTAGAAACAGGTTTAATCGTTGCGACTCTGCAAATTTGCGAAAAATTTCCGTGGAATGTGGGTATTTTTTGTTAAAATTTTGTATTTTGCTTTCGTATCTTTTGTTTAGTTTTTATATTTTGCTTTTGTATTTTTTGTTTATTTTTTGTATTTCGCTTTTGTGTTTTTTGTTTAGTTATATCTTGCTTTTGTGTTTCTTGTTTACTTTTTGTACTTTACTATTGTATCTTTTGTTGGTTAGTTTTTGTACTTTGCTTTTGTATTTATTGTCTGGTTTTTGTATTTTGCTATTGTATCTTTTGTTTAGTTTTTGTACTATTCTTTTGTATTTTTTGTTTAGTTCTTGTATTTTGCTTCTGTATTTCTTGTTTAATTTTTGTATTTTGCCCTTGTATTTTTTGTTTTGTTTATCCGAGATTAGTATCGGTAATTTCGTGTAATTGCCCGTAATTACGTATAATCATATGTCGCGACGCGGTAGATAAGTCTCGCCTAGCGCGAAAGTTTCATGATTGATTGATCGTGCAGCGAAATCGATGATCGTTAATAAACAGGTGGATAGAATTTCGTAGAATTTGTCGCGGAGGATGAATAATTACGGCTTATGAGATGGATTTAATTATTGCGTTATATTACGAGCGTCGTCCGGTTGAGTTTTAGTGCCATTCGTTAGGATGAATTACCGCGTTTGTTCAAAATATCAGGGTTCACGTGTGTGGGATATATTATTTGATACAAGTATTTCGCAATAAATGGGCATCGGAAGCTTATTGCAAGTATGAATGTTCACCCACGCAGAAATTTGTTGAATATGATTTTCAAGGTAGTATATGTAGGATATTTAACAAAGGATGATCCAGAACGACAGGAAGTGATTCTACGAGCAAAAGCAAGTCGAAACAAAGAATGAAATTTTTGCATTTAACGCGCCGTTTCTGAGAAAATTGAATTCGAAGTTCATAGTTAATTCCCCGGCGAACGCAGTCAATATGGTTGCTGGTGCAGCGTCAACGCTCATTTCAAACTCGATTTTCTTGAAAACGATACTTCAGACGAAGAAAATGTATTCTACGTTTTTTAACTCGTTTTTATTTGTAGAATACTTTCCTGCAAAGTTGTATTTCTCATTATTAAATTCTCTATATAATTCTACTCGTAATAGAATTTTTAATAGGCATACTTAATGAATGTTAATGGTGGAAGGAAAGTTATAACAACTCAATGGTCTTCATAGAAGTTTCCTTGAATAAATTAAAAGGAACTTTTCCTATTTAGTACCTAGCTTTAGCTTGACATAAACCGTAACTTATTTCATGGAAAATTAATTCGGGCATTATTATGGTTATGTGTGTTTGAACATATATTACACAATCTTGTCACGTGCTTTATATTTTTATATTAATTTTGACATTAATGGTTTATCTCGTGGAAAATGAACAATTAGAATTACAATCATTCAAAAATAAATTTGAACTCAAATATTAATTTTTCTATTGCAATTTTTCAATGTTGTGTTTGAACACATGTTACATAATCTTGTCACGTGCTTTATATTTTTATATTAATCTGAATATTAATGGTTTATCTCGTGGAAAATAAACAATTAGAATTACAATCATTCAAAAATAAATTTGAACTCAAATATTAATTTTTCCATTGCAATTTTTCAATGCTGTGTCTGAAAACATGTTACATAATCTTGTCACGTGCTTTATATTTTTATATTAATCTGAATATTAATGGTTTATCACGTGGAAAATAAACAATTAGAATTACAATTATTCAAAAATAAATTTTAACTCGGATATTAATTTTTCTATTTCAAATTTTCAATATTGCGTTTGAACACATGTTACATAATTTTGTCACGTGTTTTATATTTTTATATTAATCCTAACATTAATGGTTTATCTCGTGGAAAATGAACAATTAGAATTACAATCATTCAAAAATAAATTTTAACTCGGATATTAATTTTTCTATTTCAATTTTTCAATGTAATATACTAACCACTAAATTCTGAATTACCTAACCAAAATTAACAGGTCTATCTAATTTATATATAAAAATAAACAATCTCTATGAAACGAATTTGAATATAGGTATTAATTTTCCAATTTAATATTCGAAACTCTAAATTTATATTATATTATTATTCTAAGGACACTCCACATCCATATTTTTATACCCATTAAAATATTAACAAATTCATCTTAAAAAAAAGAAAATAATGACAATCTCCATAAAGCGAGTGCAAACAGAGAAATCAAATTTCCAATTTAATATCTCTAATTAGAAATTTCAAACTTACATCGTAATCACGATGAAGCAGCTATTAAACAATCACCAATCAACCCAAGCAGCCACAATTCTACACAACGTCCTATCCCACTCGAGCCACGGGCTGAGCATCAGCAAAAGACTCAACCAGAACGTTACACGTTAATTGCTATACACGAGGACCATCAAACTGCGTAGGAGCCCATCCGGAAAACCGAATCGTCGAGCGCCTAATCGATACCCAGTCGGTGCTACGACAACGGCGAGATTTCATACGTGAAATTGAATCGGATGAAGCGCCGGCTAGGAACGTTTGATCCTGCACGTTGCCGCGAGATCTCGAATAATTCGGCAGATTTTCCAGCGTCTCCTTAACCATCGTCCAAATTGCGATCCGTAATATCTTCGCCGCGAGTCGAGAGCGGTATCAAGTACGTCAGAGGGATTGGAGGATAGTGGCGGGCCCACGAGCCCTTTCAATCGACTCTCCAAGTAGCAGAATCAATGCGATTCGAGTCGAATGGTCCACGGCGAGGTTCCACGCGAATCCAACAGTTCCTTGTATGATTGCTATCAAAGGAATTTACTGCCGAGCACTTTGCCTGTCGAGCAAGGATCAATCGATGCGACAAGTGGCTTGCCAGCAGACTGTTCTCCAAGAAAAATTCAACTGCCATGGACGTGGTCTCGTGTCCTTTCACGAGGATACGACAATGGCAAAGCAACTCTGCAAGCTTCTGAAGCGAATGATATTGGCGTCAGGTAGGTTTGTCTAGCTAGGTTTTAGCGTTGACATGTGGTGAGGAGAAAAAGATTTTTCAGAAGTGTTGCAGCCCTAGGACCGTAATGTCCCAGGTCAAGTGGAGGACTGTTTTATGTCCTCATTGTAAGAATATATATAGCAATGGTGAGCGTTAGGGCATGAGGTCGCCATCTATGACAGTGCCTTTGTCACGGCCCAAAGTCCCAATTCGTTATAACTAAACATGACTAACTTCATGACTTCAATCACCGATAAGATTTTAATATATAGAACCCTCTGAAAACAAGACCCTTCAGTCTTGGCGTAACATTTAACGCCATAACGCCGATCCACTGTATGAACATTGTAACATCTACCGTAATGAAGTGTCTAAAAGGGGATCATAGCAAAGAAAGATAGTTGTTGAGCTACGACCCAACTGCTACCGGTTTCTTTTTCCTTTTAATACTCATTTTACATGACACCTTCTGCCCTAGGTATGACTGTAAAGCGCGTGGAAACGCTTGGGCCCTTCCCCGAGAATAGAAGATAATAAACAGCCGTCTTGGGTCTGGTTCGAGCGTTCGGAGTATTATCTGGAGTGAAGGATGAGTGACCGTGTGCAAGGATCGTGTGGACGGGATGTTTATGGAAGTATCAGTTGCAAGTGAAGAGTCTGAAGCGTCTGAGTGTTGAGTGTCACAGGAGAAACCCTGACCGGTCATATGTGACCAACGTGGCAGTTAGTCTAGGAATGCGTCTGAGTGTTGAGTGTCACAGGAGAAACCCTGACCGGTCATATGTGACCAACGTGGCAGTTAAAGTGTTAATACGATGATGCCCAGGCACATTTTCGACGGAATGTTCATGAATTTCTTAATAGATAATTCCATCAATGTGTTGGATCCGACGTGACGGACCAATCAATTGGTCTCCTAGGTTACCTGATCCAAAGCATCTTAACTTCTATTTATGGGGTTATACAGAAGAGTTGATTTATAAATATACGATAGAAACAGAAGATCAACTTTGGAAATGGACTCAGAATGCATTTACTATTATTTATAATACAAATGGAATCATTTGAAGCAGTTCAACAATCCCTAATTCGACGAATGGAAGCCTGCGTACTTATAGAAGGAGGAATTTTCAAACATTTCTTATAAGTGTCATAGAAAATCGTAAATATCTTTAAAGGTTTATATCTTTTTAATAAAGCATTTCCAGAGTTTATATATAAGTTATACTTATATTATATAAAAATTTATATGAACTTTTTCCATCTATTCGATCTCAATCAGAGGTAGTCTAAGTTTGGTAATACTACTAATAATAATACTGTAGGATGGCGAAAACTGGTTTTGAGACACCGAAAATTGACAAAACAACAATAACACAAACTCAAAACTCATAAAACTAATTTAACTTAGGAAAAGAACACCAAGATAACGAAACGAAGACACACACAGACGCACTCTAATTTGACTCTCTTTCCAACACCAAGCGACTCACGCTCGTGCTGGTCACAATTGATTTCTAAGGACTCTGATTTGGTCCTCAAGGACCATGCTTTTATGCTTTTCTTAACCTATGCTTCACCTCCCCATAGAGGCCACGCAACTTAATTTTGTTACCTAAAATAGTTTTTCCATTTGCTTCTAGAAAATATTCATTATTGGCAATAGTCGATTCGCCATTTTTTTGGAAATGGTATCCTACAATACCAATATTGAATTATTATTATTAATATTATTACTATTAGATAATACTGCTAATAATACCAACCATTTTGGACACCCTATATAATATACATGTAAATTATGACGATTAACATTAAATGCATTATGATACATCAAATGGTTTCGTAGAATCGAAATTCGAAAATTGCAAATGGCAAATCGAGAATATCGAAGATCAAGGATTGAAAATCAACGATCAAAGAAGATGAAGGATCAAGGATTTAAGAGTCGTGAATTTGAAATTGCAAATCAATGATCGAGGAATATTTTTCTTCGTATAAACAAGTGAAATTTGTTTTAAAAGATATATAGAACGGTTAATTTTGTTGCACGTTATTAAGAACGGGGTACTTGATATGACTACGTATATAAAATTTGCATATATTAGCCTGGAGGAACAGACTGTGCTATCATTCTGTCGCGTGCTGCAGCTGGCAAGTGATCTTTAGATAAACGGTGAAACTTTGACGTAAACGTGGACACGTCGAGGGACACGTTCGGATGATTTCGTGAAAGTTGCTCGAGAAAATGTTTCCACGAGTTATTTTCATTATCGGAGTCAGAGATATTAGGTCATCCCGTGAGAAACGTCAATTCTTATCTTGATTCGGTGCATGAGTGTGTGTGTGAAATTTCTCTTGCTTCATATATTTTCGAAGGAACAACAATTTTATGGGATTGGGATAAATTCGATGGTAAAAGGACGTTAGTTATTTGTTTTCCACAGTTTCCTTTCTGCGTTGAATTTGAAAATGCACACAAGTTAGCGGAATGCGAGTTGCTTGGAGTGCTATGTACTTTATGAGTTTAAAACATAGTTGCGGATACTGCTGGAAACATTTTCTGAAATTTATGGAGAGCAAGTTGCAAATGTAAAACAGGTTTTCGTCAAAATATCGTTGGACGTCACGGAATTCGCGTGTTTATTTTCAAGTAGGTGTAAGATAGATTCCTAGGCTAAGTTGTATGTGCACTCTTTCTGTGTGTTGACTGCAAGTCTCTAGTTAAATGGAGGACTGTTTCATGTCCTTATTGCCAGGGTCCCTTGATTCGTATACATTCGTTACCACCTAGTCAGCACTTGGGTGGACCTTAGCAAGCAAGGACCAATATAACCCTTGGTCTACGCGCTATCTCCTAATTACGCTGGCCATAGTAAACCAAAAAGGTCCGTCGCGCGTCGAGCCGTGTGCCCGAACTTGCGAAAAATGTATACTTCGGCGCAACGAAATATCACGACTTCGACCCCTGCGTATTATTAATGGCGAAAATTCCTCACCACGAGTCACACTCGTGGTTTTCGCTTATGGCTCAAATTCCATACCACGAGTCTCACTCGTGGTTTTCCCTTATGGCTCAAATTCCTTACCACGAGTCAGACTCGTGGTTTTCGCTTATGGCTAAAATTCCTTACCACGAGTCTCACTCGTGGTTGTAGGACAAAGTGTTAAAACAATCGGCATAAGGACCCACAGGACACTGTGCTAGTTAACCCTTTGCACTCGACGACTTTTGGCTAGAGAAGAGTAGAAATTCAAAGATTCTTTACTAAAAAGCTGACGATACTTTTTTGAGCAGTAAATAAAGAATTGTATAATAATAGAATTGTAGAATTATTTGATTTCGATACCTGGCACACTGTAACGTTGCATTAAATTTGATATATTAATTAATATCGATCTTCCAAATTTTATGAAATGGTAACTGAAGCTCACCTCTCGAGTGCAAAGGGTTAAAATATATTGAATTGAATTCTGGTCACGTGATAAATATATATTTCATAATCCTGAAATTCGACATTAAGAATTCTTAGTTAAACTCGATATTGGAGTGCAAAGGGTTAATAATAAATAATCAACGATAATAATAATTAATAACAAAAGGAAAGAGCGAAGGAACATCCCAGAGTATTTAACTCAAGAATAATATAGAGCATCGATCGTCCACGAAACCTGAGACTCTAAATCTGTTTGCAAACTTTTGCCAACAAAGTTTCAGCCAACGAACAAAGAAATAATCAGGGTGATTAAGTTGTACAGAGTAGGTGGCGGAAATAATCAGGACGATCGAGTTATACAGTTCATCCTGCGTTACATCCCCACGCCACATCTGTTTCTCACTGAAGCTAGGACACGTTGTGCTGACGCGTCCTGAGCATTTAGCTGGTTAATTGGATCGTGGCGGCCTGCGGAATCAATAGGATTCAAAGCAGAACTAACCGTCTCAGAGACTAATCGCAAAACTAATTTTTCACCTAACTTTCATTAAATTTTTAAAATTCTGGTGAACGATATGATAAATCAATATCCAAAACTGACGAATTCAAAGATCAGGTCATCTATTGGTTTCACTCGGAACGTAATAATCGATCTAAAATTATGGGAGATCGATAAGTCAGAATTTTATGATTACATAAAATTTTATAAAATTATATAAAATTTTGATGATATCCTTGGTAGTATTAAAAATTAACGAAACTCCTCGTCAACATATTGGAAGACATTATGAATCAATATTTGAATATTTCGTATAGATAGTGTATATACGAGGAGAATATTTACTATTTTCATTGGTCGACCCAAATTATGAGGAGTCAGTAGATCAAAATTTTGGAAGAATAAATTTGTGACACTCATTATACAGTTAAGAAGCTGTGACACATTTGTGGATAGAAACGAGTACCAATATCTTCAATTTGTCATTGTGAAGAAGAGAGAATTTTTCTTAGTATTGGTAATTTATAACCTGTGACATGTTATTCTTTTCATTGACAATAAATAATTGACAAATTTATTTATATTTTTTTTAACGAAATAAATTAATCTCCCCTTGTATCCTAACATTTACCAAGTACTTAATCCTCATTTAAAATCATAGTTATCAGTAAGTTTTAAATTATTTTTCTAAACTTCTCCATTTATCCTGTAATAATCTGACACAAGATATTAAAAAGACTGATTTGATATAAATTTGTCAAAAATTAATTTCACAAATTCTTCAAATCCCTTTGTAACTGAAACATGGGTTACCTTGGTCATTCCAGAACTTTGATTAAGAAATTAGAAACTAAAAAGGCCAAAATTAAAAATTCCCCTTGTATCATTTGCCTTAATAAAATTTATATAAATTTTCAACATTAATTTAACAACATTTAATATTATTAGTGTGGATAAAAATGAATACCAATATCTTTCACGTTTTTTAACAGTTAACAAATTAATATATTTATATAATAATATTTAAATATTGTCAACAATTCTAAATAAATTATTTTTAAACACAAAGATTGACTCTATCTTGAAAATTCTTTTCTCTCTCTCTTTAACTCTTATTAACTCATGTTTACTCTATGACGATTCTCACGTAACTGTTTCATTCTGGCACATTCTCCTAAACATTTTTCATCAACATTTACACAATATTCCACTCACACATATTATATTTATATCATACCAAATAACTTTCATTTATTCTACTTCAATACCATTCACACATATGAAACCAACACCCACACTCTGATAAATCAAATACTCACACATTAAAAGACTCTCTATTTTTGTTTAAAAAATATTTAATCCCATCAGAAAGCATTTTAACGGCAAGCTACAGAGCGTTTACAGCATGCAAGCCATATCTTTAACACTAGAACTACGAACACAGTCAAAATGACTGGTTCTAGAATTTTCCTTTTCGCAATCACCGAACATATACACCTGCTTTGAGAATAAAATTGGTATTAACTCATATTAAGAAAGAACTGTAATCAATATATTCACTCATATTCATCGTACCGCTGAAATTACTATAATCTGTGCACGTTACAGTTAGGTACCCATTAAAGATCGGTAGTTCTAGTGTTAATTTATCAAATTTGCTGGTCAGCTCAATGAAGCTAGTTGTAAATGTAATTTAGTATTAATAAAAAAAAGAAAAAAAAAGAAAAAAAATTCAGGATGCATTATGGCCGACTTTAAGGAATACAAAATGTGACAATTGACATAGATTAGCAAGAATATAATTAACCAATCAAAATTTCGTACCTTTGCAAGAAAATTATTTACAGTAAACACTGATCATTTCCATATGCAAATTTTATACATTTTTACCATAAGATTTTTACATACACAGAGATAGGAAACTATATTTTATTAAATAGACAGGAGATAAGAATATTATGTAAAATAAATTTGACGAAATGATCAAATAAAAATTAGAAATACAGTAGAAAGAATACAGTAGTGGAAATAAGAGGTAAAAATAATCCGAAACTTCGAGAGAACGCGATAAATTAAAAATCACATAACAAATTGGATTTTAAAAAAGTAAATTTCGTAGTTGTCAGTTCTAGTTACCACTGATGTTCCACTGGAAAATTTCTTTATCGCGATCAGCATTTGTATTTTGCTGCGAAATTCAATAAACCCGAAGCACCCTTTAATGTTTCGCATTTTCCCAGGGCCGTATGAAATCCTCTTTCTTCCGCCTCGGGAATTGCTTCGAATTCACGTATGAGGAAATCTGCCGCGGGCCTAGGCGATTTAACAGATTAAGTAAATTCTGGGGTGCCATTGAAGACCGTGGTACGTACGAAGTTGTTCCATTTTTCGCGCAGGAGGAGAAGATCAATATTAGATTCCAGCGGGTGATTTAATGAACAACCGAGCTAATTAATAATTCATTTTACGAATGAATAATTTGCTGGCAATTATATTGCTATTAGACGTCATGTTTCGCTAGTTTATCCACGCGATAAATAAACAATTTACGGGATAGCTCGTGCAAATAATAATTAACAGCCAGAATTCATCGAGATTCGTTGGATTATACTACATCATGCGAATTATGAACCTGTTCTCAGCGAATAAACGAAGATTTTCTTTTTCTTTTTCAGATGTACAGAAGATATGTAAATTACTTAGAAAATTAAAATTTTTTCGAATTATTTGACGAATTAATTAATCCGATGATAATTATACAACAGATAAATTGATTATTTCTTTGATAATTTACACACCGACGATTTAATTATTTTTAAATCGTTAATATCTTGATGCATATAATGCTTTTAATTTTTGAAGAAATTCACTGTGAAATTGTATTGTATATGTGTATTTATTTATTACATGTACGTATCGACGCTTCTGTAATTTAAATTTTAAATGAAAGAGGATTTTAATATGCAGTGTGGTTATTTCTATTTGATGACCACTGACCAACTTTATCCTTGGACATCGTGACTGTTAGTAGCAGTTAAAGAAATAATCGGACTTTTATGTTGCTTCTTTATTGCTTCTGTGCTTAAAGAAATGGCGGGAATACTTAGAGTAATTGCACATCAAAAATTAACCTATAGTGAGAATATGAATGTATTTTAATTATCGAAAAATGTAAAAATTAATTATTGTTACGAAAAACGATGTTATAATGAATTATTCGAAGCAGAAATTTAGGTTAAAAATTGTCAAAATGGAGTTGATGGAATATAGATAGCGTGACACTACTGTTAGTTACGGGAATGGCAAGAGTGCTGCCGCCTAGCGGAGTTTTGTGTACTCACTTGGGCCAACGATACTTTCACGTGGTGAAACTCTTGTAATTGGCATCGTTTTCCTGGGTTTTAACTCTGCAAAGCTATGGCAAGCTAAGAACTGCGCAATACTTGCACTTAAATTTTAACTTTGCAATATTTCCTTTGGGTGTGCTGCACAATGTAAACTAGTCTGTACGAGTTATAGCACACCCGTGAAGTGTTCGCGATGTATCGTGGGTGAGCAATTAATTTTAAGTAGTTTTAACGTAGATACTTGGCTAACTTTATTGTGCGCGCATTCTCTATTAAGTTAGGCTGTTTATCTTCGAGCGAACAAATGAAGTTTCCTTTTTATTATCGCTCTTGTTTAATAAATAAGCCAAAGTTCGTCTGTTTTTAACGTCCTTCTCTTATGAAAATTACTATGAAGAATAATTCGAACAAAATGATAAATAAAATATTATGTTAAAAAATTCGAATATAATATCAAATATTAATACTAAAAATTAAATTAAATATGGTATATGTAGTGTCCCAATTACAGTTTCGGTAATACGACGAAAAAAATATTTGAAATGGAAGTTATTTATATAATAAAATAGGAAAATAAACTTATGAAAATTACTATAGAGAGTAATTCGAACAAAATGACAAATAAAATATTACATAAAAAAATTCGAATGTACCATTAAATATTAGTATTGAATATTAAATTAAATATGATATATAGGGTGTCCCAATTGCAGTTTGGATAGTATGACGAAACAATATTTGAGATGAAAGTTATTCAATTCTTAATCGACAATAAAATAGTACATAATTAAAATAAAATACGGAAATGAAGTTATGGTGTTCATAGTTGAAGATTATTCGTTGAAAATGGTAATTTTGGTGGAGTGAAAGAAGATGCGTTGATGTGATGCTAGAGAAATTTATGATCGTATATATGTAGTATAATAAAATTCCCATTTGCAGAATTTCTGAAATCTCTGCAGCTGGTTATCTCAGCTGATAAACGCAAATGAGTTGACATCATAAATCAACATCACTGTCTCTCGGAGAGTGGACGACCGCGAGTGTATCGCTCGCCTCGGACGTTTCCACTCTCAAAGTTTATTCATTAGAGGCAGAAGTACCCTGTGCAAATTTTAGCGAATCGTTTAAAGTCAACATGTACGAGAGCTGTGGCTTGGCAAATTGTTCGAGTTGGTGCCACTCGGATTCGCCAAGAAGAAATTTGTTGGTTCGTTCGTGAGATTTGAGAAATAAACAATTAACAAAACACGTGGGATATTTAAACTACATTTAGGATTGAAAATTTAAATTATAAAGAAACTAGTGGCTTCACTTTTGAAAAGAAAAAAAAAAGGAAATATACATATATAAAATTATGAAAAATGAGTAGTTTCACTTATCTATATATATTTACAAATATTTCAGTTTTATATTTCTATAAATAAACCAAATAAAGCAATGGAATATTCGACTCGATGGAAAATAATTTTGATAAATAGAATGTAATAAAAATATTCATTTTTAGAATTTAGAATTATATGAATAAAAAGTCTACTAAACAACTTCTCAATTAGCTATCCCAAACCCACCTTGAAGATATCCAAATTTTTGAAATCCAACCAAAATCACTTCCCTATATGATTTATCAAACCATTTCATACCAAACCAGAATAATCACAGCTGAAAGAATATATTCAACTACTTATCACAGTCTCTACATACCTAATAGCCAATCAACTATCCCAAACTACTCCAAACAAAGCCAAACTCTCAAAATCTAGCTAGTATTGTTCTCTAAATCCATCACTCTCTAACAACGTTTATCAAACCATTCAATAATTCAAAATAATCATAGTAAAAAATAGCTAACAGCCAATCAACTACCCCAAACAACTCCAAACAAAGCCAGACTTTCAAAATCTAGCCAGTATTGTTCTCTGATACCATTACCCCCAAATAACGTTTATAAAATCATTCAACAACTAAATAACCACTGCACAAAAATATATTCAACTAATCCCCACAGTCTCTACATACCTAACAATCAAATTACTCCTAACAAAACCAAACTACCACAATCCAACAAGTATCACTCTCCAACACGATCATCCCCTAACAACGTTTACCAAATCATTCAGCAACTCGAAATAACCACGTCAAAATAATATACGTAGGAATAGTAGGTTTGACAGTGGATGCAAAGGAACACTTGGGCCTACCTAGCTGATGACGGGCAATAAACAGCAACTTAGGGCACAGGCCGAATGTTTAGAGTGTCGTCTGAAGTACACGTGGAAGGACGAGTGACCGCGTGCAAGGATCGGATGAACGGGATATTTATGATTGTATGGAATGCAAGTGAAGAGCGAATGCTCCTGAGTGTTTAGGGTACGTGATCCACCGAGACCGAGGCTATGGGAAATGCGTGATTGGGAAAGAAAACTCGAGTATGAAAGAAGACAGAGTGCAAGGTTTAATGAGAGTGCAAGGGCTGTCCTAGGGCAGTTCTGTAGCGACCAAGTTCTCACCCTCGCCAATAGATGGATTCCTACTTGAAGGAGGTTCGAGGACTTTCTCGCAAGTCCTCGGTGAAGCCTCGACCTTCCTTAAATAGAAGTTCCTATGCCACCTAAGTATTCCTGGTCCAAGGCAGGGCCTGCTAGAAGAAAGCCTTACCGATGAGTCCACTAGCAGGCCCGGGACGAAACGCATCCCTTCCTTTTCCTGTCGTCCTTCTACCTGCTACCCTATCAATAGCAACGACGACCACGGGGATACCAACTGGCCAGCACCATAGAACACCAGCCCATCATATGGAGCCACAAGAGACAATACAGTTCGTAACAAGTGCTCCGCTCGAGTACATCGAGTCAACTATTGCACTTAATAAACCTCTCCCTTGGAAACAGAATATTTGGAGTGGTATCCACTCTAAACCTGATATCCATTCCCTACAGTTGCATACGAGGTTTGAAAGACAAGTCCTGTCGTTGAGAGTCGGGGACAGTGCTTTACAGAGTTTGAAGATTGACGTGCGAGTGTGAGTTGCGTGATCATAGTTCAGTTATTAGTCTAATCTTTTAGTTTGTACTTTACTCCTAAGTCTCTGTAGCTCGTAATAAAAATATATTGGAATTAAACAACATCTTTTATTCCCCATATTCGCCGATCAAAGTATATCCTCTATATATATTCAACCAATCCCCAAAGTTTGCGCATACCCAACAGCCAAACTACTCCTAACGAAACCAAGCTCTCAAGATCCAACCAACATCGCTTATCAGTCGATTCGACACCAAAATCAATCGGATCAAAGTAACCACAGGAAAGAAATACAGTGAACTACTCACCATGCTCGAGATAGGTTCAGAGATGTCCCCGTTGGTCAACGGCTCCTCCAAGTGGTGTCCTTGAGGAGGTGGCGTATCTACTAGGAACGGTGACCTAGGTGGTTCCTCGCTCTGCGTTCTGTGTAACGGCTCGTGGTGTTCCGCGTCATCCTTGGCTGCACCAGTCTGACCTCCTAACGGAGTGCCCAGCTGACCTACCTCCGAGTAGCTCTTGGTCAGCTTCCTGCCATTGAACATGCCGTTCGTCTGCGCTCCCTGCGACACCATCTTCACCCGGTGTATAGTCCTGGGGCTCAGGGTGACGGGGACACGGCCACGGAACGAGGCCTGCATCTCCGTCTGGGTCGCCTGGGTTTTCATCGTGCCGCGCTTCGGTGGCTTCTCTGAAACGAAATTCACGCTAAATCGGCGAAATCGACAACTAACGAGCGTCCGGGTCGACGGGAAAGCCGTTTCGAACTTGATTCTCGAGGGGGTGGGGTTGAAGGAAAAGTTGAGGCTGGGAGGAATAACGAGAAGCGAGGAACGAGATCCTAGGGGTGGCAGACGTGACAGAAAGAATGGCGGAGCGGGTTGGAGGGGGAGGGGTTAGGCAAAGGGTAAATCTCTTTAGCTTCGTTCGACCTGACTGCTGCGTTTTTCTTCCTCTTTTTTTTGAAGGGTGTTTTATTGTGCATGGGTTGAGAAGAAAGAAAGTTGATTTGAGGAGCTGGGTTAGGTGGTCTGCTCTCAGGATGTGGATGAGACATGTTTCAGGTAGATATTATGATAGGTAATATTATCAAGATCGAGATATCGTTGTGATGAAATATTAAAAAGAAAGATAATAAATATTGTAGAAAGTGCAAGTCGTGTGGTGAAATATATATTCATATATATTTATTATTTTATATCATTTATTTTATTTATTTATTGCCACTTATCGATACTGAAATTCACTAAACTGAATAGTTAAAAGTGTACCGATAAGCAATTAAGTTTTTTATGAAATATTGGAATTTCTAAATGAGTTATGTGAGTTATGAGTTTGTGTAAAGTAAATGTTCATTGTACAGCGATTAAAATTTTGTTTAATGATTGCACATAAGATTTAATAAAGAAGATTTATATTTGGGAGGAATATTTTATTCCATACTCAATTTCTAATTTCCTAGAATTAAAATTAAAAACTTTATAATTAGAATTTAAAAATTTTGTATTGTAATTTTGTACCGAAATCAAATAATTGTAGAATTATTTGACTAATGTAGAATTATTTGGTTTTGATACCTCGCACACTGTTACATTACATTAAATTTGATATACTAATTAATATCGATCTTGCAAATTTTATGAAATGGTCACTGAAGCTCACCTCTCGAGTGCAAAGGGTTAATATTTCATTCACCACTAACAACTTCGAGTTTATTAACCCTATGCACTCGAGGGACGTCCTTCAGTCGCCATTTGATAAAATTTCAAAGATCGATACTCATTAATATATCAAATTTAAGATAATGTAATGTAATATAAATAAAATAAAAATGTAAAAATAAAATAAATGTAATGTATTGCGAGGTATCGAAATTAAATAATTCTATGTGTTAATTATTATACGAATTCTTATTTACTGCTCCAAAACATATCGTCAGCTTTATAGCAGAAAATCTTTGAACTCCTTTGAGCTCCTTTTTAGCCCAAAAATCGTCGAGTGCAAAGGGTTAACTAGAAAGGGTTAAATACAGCAATTAAAAAGAAAATTCCGGGACTGACCAATAGAAAAGGTATGGTTGTCCATAAAACAATATTAGATCTGTATCAACGAAGTGGGGTAAAGAATAAAAAAATTAAACTCCAGCTAAAGCGTTCACCCCGTCTATCTTATTCAGCAGACACAGCATCGTCTGGCTACCATTTATCTTAGTCTTTACAACAGCTTTCCATGACAAGAAACTGAAGACCTTTCTACAGTATTCCGACAGTGAAAGCTATGTAGTCCAAAGAAGTTATTACCGAAAAAGCCAAGTGTTTTGGAAAAATAAATTTGCCAAAAAGAAATATCTATATATATTACCCAATAAAATGTTAATAACGCAAAAATACAGCATCCTTAAATTCGCCTGGAAACTTCTCCACGAACTTCTCGAACAACCCAATAAACGCTGGCGATTTATCTTGAGGGAGCTTCTTTATGGGGGTGTGGCTCGACTCGCGGCACGTTTTGTGTACAAAATTTATTTTAAGTACACTATACGTTTTATCGACGCGAGGAAGGTTCGTTCATACAGCGAGAAATATCATGGCAATCAGATATGTACATTGTGCAGAAAAATGGTTGCCAGAATTGCCATTTCTGCTCGACCTAGCTTCTAACGAATTCGGCTTTTTTCTAAAAATTGAAACTGAAATTGGATGGCCTGCGTTTCCGTTTCCTACTCGAGGAACGGAGAATCCCGGAGTCGTCTGAAAGCTTCTGTCAACAGCTAATATACCGGGTAACTGCGAGGTTTTCGCTACTTCGGAGAAAATAAATATGGATACGTTCTCGAGACGGAGTGACCACGATGCAAAATTTCGTTGAGTGAAAGCACACGAATGGATAATAATAGAAACGAAATCGATTGGAATATAAGGGAGTCGATATCTATGGAAATTAGATTATTCCATAATTAACATCACTGAATTTTCATTGAATAATTAATTCGTAGGATTTGAGAATTTTCAAATATTGATCTATTTGTTTAACTAGATGATTCAATTTTAATTTTTCGATGTTGATTAACGTTTAATAAAAGAAAAAATATTAAAAGATAATAGAATAACTAATATATGAATTTTTTATAAAGGAAATCTTATAAATAATTAATTTTGTTTGAAAGAATAAGGCAAAAAAGTGAAAAGATGTTTGGTTATACTGAAATTATTTTTAATTAATCATTCATTATATTCTCTCAACAGGAAAAATTGGGAACATAATACAACAATGAATTTACAACACAATTATTTAATTCTACATACAAAAACAAGAAAGTACTGTTATATTTGAAATTAAAAATTCTGATTTCATTTTTAATGTCCTTTGAACAAATTAAGGAATAAACGGATAATAAATAACAAATTTTCTATACAGGGTGAAAATTTTGTTATATTTAAATTTAAAAAATTGACTTTAAATTACCATTTAATACCTGTCCTCTTAACTATTTATTTTTAAATATTTATTGTATACTAAATCAAATATTTAATGCATATTAAATATGTGTATTAAAAAATGTATATATCCTAATTAAATAATAAAATATAAAATACTTTAATTATAAACATTAATTTAAACTACATATTACACATATTTATTTATAAACAACCCCAATGTAATAAATTATTTTGCAACGAGTGTCAAAGCCAGCAAATTATCTAATAATAGCCAAAATTTATGAAATAAAGTGATTCAAATATGCAATTTTTAATTTTTAGTTAGATTCGATAAATCCATTTTGGCAGTCAATAAATGTGTTAATGATAAAATGACAGCGAAAAGTTTTATGGGGTGGCTCTGGCTCACAATTAGTAGGTTATTATAAATAGTTTGTTTCACGTATTTTTATGAATTGCACTGATTGTACTTATAAACATTCCCAATGTAATAAATTATTTTGCATCGGCCCTTCTTTCCATAAAAAATCAGTATCCACAAATACGTCAACAAATATACCAATTACAAGTTAACCTAACACATAAACTCCATTTTCTCCGCAACCAAAATGCACATAAAAAAATTCCATTTCATCTTCTCGAATTGTGCTTTCAGATAGGATCACGATCATCCGAAACAGCCGCCGGTACAATTTTTCATATCTCCCGCCAATCTTCGCGGATAAATAAATCAACGCGTGATATATGGACATCTGCCGGCCGCGTGATAAATCAAGCAATTCCAGCGCGCTCCGCGAATCTCGTTCCCAGACGTAACACATCCTTGGAGATGCTGTCACGTGTAGACGAATAAGAAACGGATTTCCCTCGGCGTAGAAATTACCCTGGTAACATAATTCACGCCGACGATGTAATTCGACGTTCGTTAGAAATTAATTGAGGAAGCAAAATTAATGCCTGCACCGGCCCTGGCCTCGCGAATCCGATCTAATATCAATGCAACGAAGCAACTGCAGTCGTTATCGTTCTCCACGCGAGTTCAATATCGACTCCCATTCGACCGACTATATTGGCAATTTGTTGGCTAATATTGAACTAACAACCGAACCGAGGGCAACAAGGTGATACAGAATGGAAACGAACTGCAAATCCTTTAAGCGTAGCACCCTCCACGCAGCGTGTACACAGTTGGTAAAAGTGCCGCGTGTTTTACAACAGATGTCTCTGTTGTCGCGTTCTTGGTCACTCCGGTGCGTGTTACGACCGTAACGCTGTGTCGTTTTGAGGTTATGAAGCGGAGTTTCAGTTTATTTACTACGCGAGTCAAGAAATCTACGGTTATGGAAATTCACGTTACGATTAAACAGTGCTATGTTGACTTTTATCTAGTTTTAAATTTCGAATTAAGTTTTTCATGAGATATTGGAGACTTTAAATAAGTTTTAAATGTTTATGCGAAGTAAATGTTCATTGTACAGCGATTGAAATTTTTTTTAATAATTATATATAAAATTTGACAAAGAAAATTTATATTTAGGAAGAATATTTTATTTTATACTGAATTTTTAATATTTTAGAATTAAAATTAAAAGATTTAGAATTAGAATGAAAAAATTTGTATATTTTAGAACACTTATTTAATTGGGATATTAATATTTATTAAGAATGGTGATATTTAATAATATTTTAGGATAATTGTTGTAGACAAATGTTTAAATTCTGCTGGACCAAGTTGCTGATAATATCAAATAAATATGCTCTTTCAAAAATTGATTTCGGGTTCATCAGAGTACGATAGGGTTATATATCAGCCAGCACTGATGTAAATTTAATCAATTTCCTGTAACACGAGATAAAATATGGATGATCGCCTATTTGCAGGTAACCCGTTCACGTTGATCTTTTTTACTCGTTATTTTATAGGAGAAAGATTGGATTCACAGTATTCCACTGCTCTCGTACTCCCGATCATGTTTTCAATATGCAGTAGGTAAGTACTCATATCACGTTACCTTAGGAAAGAGAGATTCACGTTCTGCTAACTTTTCTCGTTGCTGAGCTTCCATATTGTTTTTGCCCTTTATACATATAAAATAATAGAAAATGTATTTCGCATAGGAATTTATGCGTTACATATTTTTCCATTTGTGCTATTACTTTTAATAATTACCAATATCATAAATATTTTAAATAAAATATACTATTTATAATAATTATAAATAGCAATATTGATATTTAAAATAAAATAAAATATCTACAATAATTATTAATTTTGTGAACATTTAAAACAAAATATAAATAATAATTAATATAAGTAAATATTTTATAACACACGTTTATGATAATTTTCCTCTTCCTTTTACATTTGGATCTGTGTTAGAAGAATCGAGTGAAACGAGGAGCAACGTATCAACTTTTATATCTACTGCAGTTCGTGATGAAACAATAGAACAATTTTACTTCGACAGGCTGTTTCTTAATCAGGAATGATTGATGAAGTGTCATTGGAAAAGCGTCGGACTTTTTCTTTTTGAGGACTTCTATTCTCAGTGTATTAGGAGCAAGCATCTTCAAGAGAACAAAGCTCGTGCTTACGTCATGGTATATCGGATTTCTCATAATTATTAATAAACGAAAGGCAAGTTCTTTATTTTCTAGAAAACCTTTGTTACACGGAAGACATGAAGTTCTATAAAATATAGGACAGTTTCATTTTTAATTACGAAAGACTGGAGGATAAAAGAAAGAAAGATTTATGCTCTGTAAAATTTCTATTTTTAAAAACGTAAGAGCCACGTGGAATGTATAAACTGGATTAAAAGAGTGGTCCTGCCCGTTGATCTAATTTATAATTTATAATATAAATTACAATGAAATAAACCTGTGCATAAAAATTACCTGTATTGCAAAATAGAAATAAAATTGATAATTAATTTTTACATTGATTTTAATCTCAAATGTATAACTGGCAATTACGTTATCCGATAGAAAAATAAATTTAGTAAATTTCTTCTGTTTTTCCAGCAATAAATTTATAGTAATAAATAAGACGTGTTTTCTGTCAATATTTCCATATTGACAAAATTATGGAATTTATTAGTATTCTGATACTGATAATAAAAATATATCACCAGTTACATGGGAATGATAATTAAATACACTGTACAACAAATTTTAACTTTTTCCCTAATCTCTAATATTCATTAGGTGATTATATACTCTTATATGTTCTTTTATACTAATCGCAAAATTATAAGAAATTTCTATAAATCACTGATAATGTGAAACAGTTTCGTCATTCAATATATAAATACGAATGACTGTTAAATAAAACTTCATTTTTTCGTTAATGATGAAATTTCAGCTCACGAAGCTTTATTGAAGAATCTGCAGTTCTAAAAATGTCTTCCATTAATTCCACCCCCGTTATTAATTGAAATACCAATCACACGAAGTCCGAAGCCTTAATTGCGGGCACCTTAAATACCGTGGAACTTTTCGCTCGGTGATGTAACGCGTGGCTTTGGGGGAAAAAGAATTTCAAGCGAGCTGTCCTATTGAAACATTTCCTCTAAAGGGTGCTTTCGGACCGATGTACAGCTTTAGTTTTTAAGTTACATCAGAGAGCCTATCTGGTTACGTGGGCAAACATGTACGTGCTTTTGAAGGACCTGGCTTATACACTTCGTGGGAAAATGAGTCGAGGGTAAATCGTGAAAAGTGTGAACGCGTGAAAATTGACCTGCGAGATAGAGACTTGGACAAATCAGACGAGATTTCAACGAGACATTCATGAGGCACGTTATATTCTTCCACGGAAAGTTTTCTGTTTTTAACATTAACCCTTTGCACTCGAGAGGCGCTCTTCAGTCGTCATTTGATCAAATTTCGAAGCTCGATGTTTATTAACACTTTAACACGTTGAATGCCATGGGGGTCACCGGTGACCAGCACTCAAGTCGACGGTGGCGCCACGGCGGCCACCGGTGACCGGCGCACGCCCAGATTAACAGAAATATATGTAAAATCGGGTTGGATGGATCGGCTAAAATAGCGTTGTTTTACTCCTTGATAGAATAAAATAAGCTTATACGTAGATTGACGGCTATGAAGCAAGAGAGATTCGCTATGGGCACGTTCGACTTTGACTTCTTACTCGCATACTAACACACTCTTTCAAGACTACCAAAGACTCCTGGAGACTACCTCGTCCGCGCCCTTGCACCGTTATTTAAAGCATTCATTCTGTCCTTTTCCATATCCAGGCTTTCCTTTCCAATCATGTCCCTTTTCCTCGCAATCTCGGTGGGCCAGGTACTTTAACCACTCCGGACGCATCCCTAAAATTTCACTCGACTCTAACATAAATATTCTTTGCAATCAATCCTCTTGCACACGGTCACTTTCATTCTAAGCCCAGGCACATTTGACATTCTTTCAGGGCCGTACTTATTCCAATCCCACATATATGCAGGATATTTTTAGACATTGTCAGGACACGATGTTCGAAGTGTTCCTATAGGGAAATTTTATTCTATCCTAATTTTATCCCATACGGAAACTAAAATAGGGAAAATTCGCCAGGTGTAGAGGTCCCGTTAGAGTGTGGCGATCAAATGAGTCTTAGGAGGTCGGGGCTAGGCCAGGTGAGGAAGCCTTGCGCAACCCCGGCTTTCCCCATTGTAAACTGAGGGTGACGCGTCCGCGGTCACCTCTCGGGAAGGGTCCCCGCGAGGGTGACCCTTCGGAGAGCCTATCCTGAAAGGAGGAATCCCTTCTACCCCAGAGCGTTGCGCGGACGGAGTTTCCTCCTCCTTCGGGGCAGGCCCTTGCCTTCCAGACGGGCTTAAAAGGGCCCGCTCTGGAAAGTAGAGTTAACCCTTTCGGTACTACTGCCGCCCAATGGCGGCGGCCATGAAACGTTCTTCGGGTACTACCGTCGCCTATTGGCGGCATCCACGAAACGTCACCGATGACTGTCGCGAATCGAATGAAAAGTTTAGTGTCAATCACGCTCGAGGTTTTTATAAATACCGCAAAACACGTTTTCCTGGCCTCCAGTGCAACCACTCTTGTGGAAAACTTCCTCGTACCACGAATGTATAACCACGGCCAGCTCCTCCGTACCGAAAGGGTTAAAGAGTGTGAGAGTTTGTTTAGAGTTGCGAGTTAGTGTGTAAGGAATTGTCATAAAGTTTCGAGTAAGGGTTGTTGCCAAGAGTTGCGTAGCTTTACTGTTACATGTGTTTAGAGATGGTTTTATTCGAGAAAATAAAAGAAAAGAAATGTATCGATTAATTTTATCAATTAAGGATTATTGATCAAGGAATACGGTTACTAATGATCAGTTGTTAGCCACGAGTTGCCAATTGAAATAACAAATACCAATTATTCACTATTAGACATCGATTACCAATTATTTCCTATAAATTCTCTATTAACAAGCATTAACTAATTATCTATCCTCTGTGGTTATTGACCAGTATTAATTATGCATAATGAATTTTCCTCTTAAATTTTATAAATAGGATTACTTCCTAAATCTCCATATCGTTTACAATATCATGAAATGAGAAAAAATAAACTAGTTGATAAATTTAAATTAAATTTCCGTCAATTAATTTTTAAATTCCGATAAAATTCATAATATGAATGAATCTAACCTTAATTCAAAACATAGGAGGAATACCGAGGAGAAAAAGTTTATTTTCGTTACATTCACCTCAAGAAAAAGAATTAAGCTTGCAAAGCATAGTCTAGCAAATAAAGCCACACACACACACACACACACACACATCAGAGGGCCTATCTGTGGTAATGGTTACATAGATTTTTAAATATGTATGTGTTGGGATGATTGGAACAACTATGCATGGGATGGAAATACCTAATGAATTTAGGTTATTATGATAAATGAGTATGCATGTAATGATTGAGGTGTTGTGTGAATTGTGTATGTTAATGTAATGTATGAAAGAAGAAAGAAAAAAAGGAGTGTGATTTGGCATGAGTCAGTTGCAATTGAGTTTCAATAGTGAAAAGAAGTCTGAGCATGTGATTGTGATAAATTAATTATATTTCAACCTAATATTTGTGTTTCATAATCGTTGTAATTAAATAAATAATTGTTCTTATTGTTATTAAATTTAATCCACCACTAACACTATCTACGCACACGTACATATATGCTACGTGAATATATTACACGAAATAAATTAATTTATGACCAATTATGATAATCCGCGGTATTAAGTGGTGTATTTGCACGACAAAAGGTACTCACCGAGGACAATAACTCGGGGCTCGTTAGCACTGTAAGGATGCATCAAGGGTAAGGTCGCAGGAAGCATGGCGTTCTGCATCGTTGGCTGCGAATCTATAAGGCGTTCCTGGTTTTGTGGTCTTGGAGGACTCCTGCTTCTTGGAACGTCGAAGGAAGTGAGAGTGTGAGACCTCGCGAAGCTCACGTGCTTCGTCTTCGGGGCCTGAACGGTGGGTGGTGGGGGTATTGGGGGCAGCACCGGCCGTGGGCCCTCCAATTTCGTCAATTCCTCGTCCTCGGGAAGCCACGTATACCTGCAATTAAATATAATTACAAAATAACGAGGGAAAATGCATAAACATAAATTTTAAGAAATTTCATTTTAAGGAAAACGAATGTAGCATAAAATATAAATTTCAAGGAATATTGGGAAAAACGAAAGTAATGTAAAATATAAATTAAGGGAGCTTTGATGGAGCAAAAATGAATGAAGTATAAAATATGAACTTTAAAGAATTTCGTAAAAACTGAACAAAATATATAAGGAATATTTTAATCTTGGTTTTCTTATTAATTATAATTATATGTATGTATACAATAATATGTATGGTGATTAAAAAAGACCATGAGTGTCAAAGTCACCAAATTAAAGATTAATAATAGTAATTAATAATAATAGTAATAATAAGAGTCAATTAATAATAATAATTAATAATAGTCAAGATTTATGAAGTAAAATGATTCAAATATGTAATTTTTAATTTTTAGTTAGATTCGACAAATCCATTTTGGCAGACAATGAATGTGTTAATAATAAAATGACAATAAAAAATTTTATAGGGTGGTCCTGGCTTACAATTAGTAGTATAAATTAGTATTATAAATAGTTTGTTTCACGTATTCTTTATTCCTCTGTTTTTATGAATTGTACTGATTCTATACGTTGGGAAGTGTTTTTTTATTTTTAAAACAGGATGGGTTGTTCGTTGCTCGAATTTATGTGAAACCGAATGCACGAGAGAATTATTCATATTAGTGCAAATGTATGCCACATTGTATCACATTTGACTCGGTCGAAATATCGGGGATATGCGAAAGCAGCTTAAATAAAATTTTCGGTTTGACCGATGCATTTTTGTGTGGGTAACAAAGGGATACTAAAAATATCAGAATTTTATAGTTATATGGGAGAAGGGTAGTTAAACGTTTATTGATTTCCCGGAGGTATAAAAAGGTACTTTTCAAGCATGTCTCGATTATTCCATTACTTCAAAAAAATAGTTATTAAATATTTAATAAAATTATTAAACATTTTTTGAATGTTTTTATATGCGTCAAAATAAAAAACACATATATGACTGCAATTAACAAAGCATAAATATATGAATGCAATTATTTAATTAATAAAGTTATTTATACGAATATATATCATACGCTGCAGAGAACAAATTTTTATTCAAAAATAACCAAATAGGATATCATAATATAGAATCAATATCATAATATAGAATAATCATAATATAGAATAATTATAGAATAATTATAATTATATGAATTGATTAAATATCATAATATAGAATAATTTGTTTTAATTTATAAAATGATATAAATGATATTATATAGTATCATAATCACAAAAATAATTTCAATTTCAAATATTACTACTCCCACAAATATACATTATATACATGTCAACTATAAAATGAATTATACGTGTATTTCATATCATAATTTTCTAAATGTTATTTAAATTATCATTTTAACTGATAATGTTATTGTTTGTAAAAATACCTTTGTTTTCGTTCCAAAGTTTGTTCTCTCTGCACGCATTATTCCCTTGGAATTAGAGCAAACCAGTTCTCTCATTACGTTAATTTAGATACAAAATATACGAGCTGAGAGTTGAAAAAGGAAAATAATAATATGCTCATAATATTCAAATAGGTAAGTTGTACATTTAAAATGTGCAATACGATAATAAACAACATTATTATAACAACCACATGCGATACACACTAAGCAAATTAGGATCCCCATCTGCTTCTGTTGTCAAAATGGCTTACGTCTGTCGATTATACAGCTCAACAATCGATATCCTCCACGTGATATCGTTCGTACGCAAAATATGTATTATAAACTTAAGTACCGAATAAATATCAGAACATTAACTGATCCAATTAAGCTTCCTTTATCATGAACCTCCTTCTAAACGTTATAAAATTATCACACTCTTCCGCTTTCAAACATAACCTAAAAAACAAGTAAACCACTTTTTTAAAATGCAATTCAACCCAAATAAAATTTAAATCTTGCTGAACCCTCTTTCAAACGTTATAAAATTATCACACTCTTCCGCTTTCAAACATGACCTAAAAAACAAGTAAATCACTTTTTTAGAATGTAATTCAACCCAAACTAAATTTAAATTTTATTGAATCCTCCCCCAAACCTTATGAAATTATCACACTCTTCCGCTTTCTGACATAACCTAAAAAACAAGTAAACCCTTTTTTTTCAGAATGCAATTAAACCAAAATCAAATTCAAATCTTGTTCATAAATTCTCCATACCTCCTTCAGACTGAAATATTCTTTTGTATTTGTATTAATTATGACATTATTTCGTCTTCGAACCTAACCAAAAAAGTAAGCTGAAGATGATATACATCTATATGTTCCATAACCTTATCCTCCTCTCAAACATACCAGAACATTCTCTCATTTCCAAATATAAACAAAAGTTACTGTACACTTGTATGCAACTTAACCTAAATTTAACCTAAATCTTCCTCATAAACTCCTTATCCCTCTCTCAGACATACCAGAACGTTTTCTTACATTTATATTCGTTCATTTCCAAATATAAACAGCGGATACTCCGCGTTCGTATGCATCTAACCTAAACCTAACCTAAATCTTCCTCGCAAACTCCTTACCTCTCTCTCTCAAGAATATCAGAATGTTCCTCTACATTTACGTTCCATTATTTCGAAATTATTAAAATAACAAACAAAAGGTGTTATTTATACACTCTAGCGTTCAACCTAACCTAAACTGTTCTCATAACCTCACAATATCTTCCATAATACAATCGCGTCGATTGCTATATTCTGTCGCATACAGATGTAACAGAAAAAGGAAAAGAAACAAGCAAAAGACATTACACACACGTGTGCAGGCCTCGTTCACTCGATGATCCAACAGGTGTCGCGGAAGAACGTTTCATAATCGCGAGACAAAGGGTGGGACGTTAACGATCTAAAGAAAGCACGTCGCGCTTTTTCTACCGGATGACATTAGGATAAAAGCACGCCGTTACCAAGGCAGAACTTCCTCGTCGCGGATACCACGGCTTAATTAACCGGCTAGTCGATAGACATTTATTTCTGCCCGGGGACACCTACGATTTTTATTTAACACACGGTGGCGTTGCTGTCGCGGTGATATTGCCACGCGCGATGGTTACATTCTCATTTCCATTGTGTCGGCCAGAAACCGATCCTCACATGTGACAGGCATTATCTTGAGGGAAAAGTGGGTGACGCCCAGCGTTGCCTTCGCGACGCTGCAACAACGACCTGAATAAATTGCATTTAGACCCCAGCCAGCTCTCGAGGATGCGTAATAACGCCGCGTCAGCGTTGCTCGTTTTCTCTCCTCTGATTTTAATAAGGTAAATCTTGTTTCTATTATGGCGTCTACGAAGACTTAAGATCGATCTTCCTCGTGCAACGAGGGAGACAGGAGTTGGTAGGTCGCTTCTTCAGCGTTCGATTTTTAATAAAGTACTGTCTAGATATACAGGGTGTCCATAAAGACTCGGACCAAGTTTGGACTACGTGCTACCGAGGTCAAATAGAGGCAAAAAATTCGTATAAACTTATGTTCAAAAAAGATTTATTAAAAGGATACGAATAAAATTCGTCTTAAAATTCGTTGTAGAGAATCGTACATATAATACAAGTTCTCAATAAGGAATTTTTTGGGGGGAATTTTTGAATATTTAAAAAAATAAATATCATTAAAGACTTGTATCTTTTTAATACAGCATTTTCTGACATAAGTTCATATGAATTATTTCATTTATTTGATCTCAGTAACACGTAGTCCAAGTTTGGTCCCGATCTTTCTGGACACCGTGTATATTATTTAAATATAAGGTTGAGTAAAGAAAGCGTTGGTTAAACGGTGATATATATAAAAATAAAAAAACAACATGAAACAACGACTCTATTCATACAACATTATCTTGAAAGCTTCATCCCTCACTTTCCCTAAACGTGCTTAACACTAGAACTTGTGATATCCACATACAATAAATATGTTGTAAATAAACGTAATATAATGAAAATAAAAAGGTACAAATAATTATGCTCTTATCTATAGAAGAATCAATATTAATTTTGCTGAAAGTAGCTGCACAAAGTGTTTCCAATAATTTCGAAAATAATAAATCCCAAAATGTCATTTTGACACCCTTGGTAATTCTATTTAGTGTTAAAACCTACCCTCGTTCCTTCAACCCTCAAAAATATTGCAGGACCATCGGTTCGTCGATGAACGTTTCCTCGATAAGTCCGATTTTCGTTCTATTCACTCACTTTCTCTTGCTTTCTCTTTTACGACCCTTTTCCGATTAGAGTCCTTTAAATCCAGGAAAATGCAATAAATTACATGGATGAAAAATCAAGTAAGATGAGAGACATGTAAAGTGTATCCATTTTAAATGTATAGGGTGGAATATCTCACAAGGGGTTGAAGTTACAAAAATGGTGTTTCTACGAAAATTGTTTGGCACACAGAATTAACCCTTTGCACTCGGCGATTTTTTCCTTACAGAAAAATGGTAATTCGAAGACTTGCCATAAGGTCTAGGATATTTTTAAAACGGTAAATAAGAAATCGTATGCAAATTAATAAGTAGAATTATTTTATTTCCACATTCCACGCATCGTTGGCTAATTTTAAATTTGATATATTAATTAACACCGATCTTCAGAATCTGATTAAATGGCGTCTGGGAGTCACCTCTCGAGTGCAAAGGGTTAATAATTTTCAGAGGATGCTGTCGTAGAGGAAATCCTATTCTTTTAAATAGAGTTGTTCACTGCATGTAAGTACACGTAGCTTTACGAAAGTCACCGAGGGTTCGAAGACAAGGTCAGTCAGGAAAACCCTGGATGATGCGTCAGGTCCTTAGCACGACCATATTTGATCATGTTGAGCAAGACATTGGAAAACGCGTGCATGGTGTGCATGATGGGAAGAAGAATATACAAGGGCAAGGACGTTCTGAGTTGTCAGAGTTGTTGCTATTGCTAGTTGCGAGTTGTATTAGGAGAGTTGCTGCAGAAGTGTAGCTTGAGCGTTGTGATATACTCTACGTGACATACTCTATTACAGTTAATTAATTATTAAATAAATAATCACCATCAATCCCTCTACGTATATATTTCATCGTAATCTCTCTGATCCTATTGAAGATAGGAGCAATTGTAGAGAAGGTGGAACTACTCGAATATTCGAACATTCTGGCACCTCTGGTAGACAGTTAATGGATTAATCGCTCCCATTGTTCACAGGATTTAGTATGTGCGAACTATTTCCTGTTTGTCAAATTGAAACCTCACTTGGAGGAGCGTCAGTCTGACTTCATTGTAGACATCTAAGCTAAACAGCGTTCAGACAATTGGTTTCAAGACAGCAGATTCGGAAGCTTTATGACTGTGCTACTTGCTGTATAGGTTTACAAGGAGTTTATTGAAGGCTAAGGCGGAGTAAAGTTCTTTTCTCGTAAATGCAATTTTAATTAACCTAGGTCTGAAATTTCGTACACGCAAAATGGTGTACATTTCTTTTCCCCATTTTTCCAGAATCAAGAATATAATATTAACACAATGAGCGCCAGCGGCATATGGGACATTTAAAGCCTGAACGCCGGCCTCATTCGCTAGGTTTCCGAACAACGAGTAGCTAAAGAAAATATTTAAAACTTACACATTTTCTTAAAATACTATATTTCGATTGCATATTCGTCATTCTGTGGACATTTCGCTATAACTAGAATCATCGGAATCACTCGAATATTGTAATGGAACAGCTCATGATATTCTCCTTGGACCCAAATCGCTATCACTGTCCTCGACTTGTATGTCAGAATCTTCTGAATGTATCGAATAATCTGATAGAGGAATAGGGTGGAATATCTCACAAGGGGTTGAAGTTACAAAAATGGTGTTTCTACGAAAATTGTTTGGCACACAGAATTAACCCTTTGCACTCGGCGATTTTTTCCTTACAGAAAAATGGTAATTCGAAGACTTGCCATAAGGTCTAGGATATTTTTAAAACGGTAAATAAGAAATCGTATGCAAATTAATAAGTAGAATTATTTTATTTCCACATTCCACGCATCGTTGGCTAATTTTAAATTTGATATATTAATTAACACCGATCTTCAGAATCTGATTAAATGGCGTCTGGGAGTCACCTCTCGAGTGCAAAGGGTTAATAATTTTCAGAGGATGCTGTCGTAGAGGAAATCCTATTCTTTTAAATAGAGTTGTTCACTGCATGTAAGTACACGTAGCTTTACGAAAGTCACCGAGGGTTCGAAGACAAGGTCAGTCAGGAAAACCCTGGATGATGCGTCAGGTCCTTAGCACGACCATATTTGATCATGTTGAGCAAGACATTGGAAAACGCGTGCATGGTGTGCATGATGGGAAGAAGAATATACAAGGGCAAGGACGTTCTGAGTTGTCAGAGTTGTTGCTATTGCTAGTTGCGAGTTGTATTAGGAGAGTTGCTGCAGAAGTGTAGCTTGAGCGTTGTGATATACTCTACGTGACATACTCTATTACAGTTAATTAATTATTAAATAAATAATCACCATCAATCCCTCTACGTATATATTTCATCGTAATCTCTCTGATCCTATTGAAGATAGGAGCAATTGTAGAGAAGGTGGAACTACTCGAATATTCGAACATTCTGGCACCTCTGGTAGACAGTTAATGGATTAATCGCTCCCATTGTTCACAGGATTTAGTATGTGCAAACTATTTCCTGTTTGTCAAATTGAAACCTCACTTGGAGGAGCGTCAGTCTGACTTCATTGTAGACATCTAAGCTAAACAGCGTTCAGACAATTGGTTTCAAGACAGCAGATTCGGAAGCTTTATGACTGTGCTACTTGCTGTATAGGTTTACAAGGAGTTTATTGAAGGCTAAGGCGGAGTAAAGTTCTTTTCTCGTAAATGCAATTTTAATTAACCTAGGTCTGAAATTTCGTACACGCAAAATGGTGTACATTTCTTTTCCCCATTTTTCCAGAATCAAGAATATAATATTAACACAATGAGCGCCAGCGGCATATGGGACATTTAAAGCCTGAACGCCGGCCTCATTCGCTAGGTTTCCGAACAACGAGTAGCTAAAGAAAATATTTAAAACTTACACATTTTCTTAAAATACTATATTTCGATTGCATATTCGTCATTCTGTGGACATTTCGCTATTACTAGAATCATCTGAATCACTCGAATATTGTAATGGAACAGCTCATGATATTCTCCTTGGACCCAAATCGCTATCACTGTCCTCGACTTGTATGTCAGAATCTTCTGAATGTATCGAATAATCTGATAGAGGGTCCGCAATATACTCGTTGAAAATTTCGCTCATATTATATGGGTAAAAAGTTACGGAATAATAAGACTTATTATATTGTTCAACGAAAAATCAGCAATATACTCGTTGAAAACTTCGCTCATATTATATGGGTAAAAAGTTACGGAATAATAAGACTTATTATATTGTTCAACGAAAAGCGTAAACCCACGAAAGAGGTGCTAACTAAGAAATGCACTGCTCGAGAGTGATTCTTGCTTTGATTGTTTCTGAACCATCGTATACGTTTTATTTTCGGAGTATAACAAATGCAGATTGTCGTAAACGTGGCAAGTGAATGCAAATTGATGTGTAAGCATCCATACAAGCAAAAACAAATCCTCATCATCGTGAGGGCGAGAGTCAAGTGACAAACTTAGAAACCCGCGTTTTCACGGGACCGGTGCTCAATGTGTTAATGTTTCTCAGAACACATTAGAGTATTCCAATAATAATATAAGTGTGATCTACTATTAACCCATTGACTACAGCAGACTTTGAAACGCACCGGTCGTACCACACAGGTAAGAACTCATTTACAATGCTCGCCGAGAACGGCAAAATTTTGGGTAGAGATGTGCCCTCCGTGTCAGAAAAGCAAAATTTCTGAGTGCGTATATGCGCCCACAGTAGTCAAGGGGTTAATATTGGCACCCTCTGGGACCAGGTACATATGGTGGATGCAAATATTTTTCTTTTTTAATTTTAATTGTACATAAAATGGTCTTGTATATGCATACTTCAATATGTATCATTTACTGCTGATATAGTCACTTTTTCAAGAAGTATTGACAAATAATACATTAAAATGAAGGTATAATAGGACCCACTGGTCACTAGAGGGTTAATTTTTCAGAAGACCAACCAAAAATTCTCTCAATACTGAATAAGATAACAAACCATGAAGAGTTCCAATATTTAATACCAATAATTCTAATAATGATAATTTCATAGCTTTAAAAATCCCAAGACACGTTCTTTGACTTCTTATAAAGCTCTACAATTCTCGTGAAACAGTTAGATATTTCCATCAAATTTTTCTTCTTATATTTTATTATATTTCGTATCTTTTCCATGGTTTCTTCCAAAAATTCCCAGTTTACATTCAAGAGCCTGAATTTTCAAAATGTTTGCGTTACCTTGAAAACATATATCGTTGCACGTTCACCGTTGGCATTCGTTTTTTATTTCACTGTGTATAGTCATCGTTTTCAACGTTCCATCTTCCTTTGTATTTCAGAATGATTCTTGCGCAATTCATCCGGTCGTTTCGTAAATTTCTACGAGTTCCATTAGGTATGCTTTTGTTCGTTAGTTCCACAAATCCTTGCATTATTCCGAGAATAACAGATCACCCCGTGAGACTTTATATCCTTCTCAGGAAGCTTTGTTTCAAGGGAATGTCAAGTCGTTTCGCAGGTTTTATGCTCTTCCATGGGAAGTACGTTTAAAAAAATAAGTCTCTTTATAGGCTGCCTCGTACGTTTAAGGAAGCTTTATTTCGTGAAAATAACAAGTCATTTCGTAGGTTTTTATAGTCCCACTAGGTCAGTTTTACTTGAGAAAAACAGCCAGTTAAGTCGTTTTATACGTCACTGCGCCCCTCCCTTCTGCTAAATTTTGTTTCAAAGAAGTATGCAAAGCGAGTTAACTGACCACGTTTCTTGTTGTTCTCTTTCCATCTTAGACAGAAAATACTAATGGGAAAACTCGACCTATGTGATAATATCTACATTTGTTTAATCGCGAATAATATATCACAGACTTAAAGTATTACAGAAATTCGTGTCATAGAAACTGGCACACTTAAAGATAAAAATAATCGTCGTATAAAAATAAATTATAATATAAATAGAAAGTATATAACAGTTCAAAACTGTACAAAAGTAAATAATAAATATAAAGATATAAAATAATAAATATTAATAATGATAATAACAGCAGCAGTATAATAATAAGATTATTAAAACAAGTGTAATATAAAGGTATGAAATAGTGAACAGAAGTAAATAATAAATCTGGGCAATTAGACCATAGTAAAATAAAATTTTTTCTACCTCTGTATACAGATAATCAAAAACTTTACGGAACACCGAAGCCACGTAACACAAAAATTCAATTTATGTTTTACCAATGCCATATTTCGCCCATGCTTTATTCCCAAACTGAATTTTCCTAAAAATTCTGTTACAGTTATGATATATCGACGCATTGTGTGCATGCACTGATATATTTCCAACATTTCATAATCATTATTCAACTTTAGTTCCATATTCGTTCCTTTCTCACTGCGCGTATATCTCTCCAAAATGACTGACATTTATTACCATAAGTTGTGTAGACTTTCATACCGAACTGGCCACCATTCAAAGAGAAGACAGAAACGAAGAAGTAGAGCAGAAGGGAGAAAATGGAAGACCAATACGATCATAGATTACCAGTGGATATCGAAGAAAGATTCTCTCGTGAAATATAAATCCAAATTCATAGAATAACGATGGAAAATTGTTATTTTTATTATCTGCTAACAAAGCCTGCGAAATTTAATAAAAAAGAACCATGAAAATACATTTTCAAGCAAATTTCACACTCGACATCGTCAAATTAAAACGATATTCTCAAAATGTAAAATAAAATGACCTAATTGTATATATTTCCCGTGTATTTTATTTTATGCATTTAAATAAATTCTAAAATTTAATAGCACAATTAGAAACTGCACCTATATAATAATTTTAACTTCATATTACTTTACAAAAATAGTTTTTAGTAATTAAAAGTAGTTATTGCAAAATAAATAGATAAAACAAAGTAAGTGAAAAATTCGTCTTATCTAGATTGCTTATCGAGACTTTATTTTCACAGTTATTTTTATCCAAGCACAATTATCTCAATCATAACTCGAGCCTGAAACATCAAACACAACCTCAAACCGCGTCAACAACTCCGTCGCGCCATCTGTCGAGTCCCGGCGGTAACACAGCGACGTATATATCCCTATTCTCTGAGTGACCTAATATTTATTAGCGATAGAGTATAGTTTGTTCAAACAGTATACCTTCCTCGCGAATTATTCCATCAAGTGACAACCTCGACTGATAAAATAATACCATCAAAGTCATTAACACCGAGAACCATCCGTGGGTCGTAATTATCGATACGTAAAGCCGAGCAGCGAAACGTTCGAAGCAAGCATGTCTTCCGACATTCCAATATCTTCCGCGATAATTTTCAGAAAATCGATCGGTCACGTGCTCGCGTTTATTTCCGCGCTCGTTCCCATCGACGCGTTCCCAAAGTAAAAATACTGTAGAGTACTTCGGGAACATAATTTTTTCATCGATCGCCCTCGCGATCGGCCTTGAGGGCAAACGAAGGCTACTGTACGCGACAGCAATCAGAAATAAACCGAACCCCTTGGAACACAGCTTCGAACTCGTAATCACTCGGCTTTTCCCTTACAATAACCGTCGATAACGAGCTTTCGCCAATGCAGTCGCCCTATGGAAGCTCGTGCAACGAACGTCTGTTACGAACTTCCAAATATCCTTCTTAAGATTCTATCGGGGACCGCGTATTTTATGCCCCTGTTCCGAGTGGTTAATTCCTCTCGCTGCCACTCTGGAATATTTACGTCGTCGAATCACGGCACCGTGAACGACGAGATATTTCATCGAGTGTGGTAAACCTCTCCCACGTACTGGGAATATTATCAGCGTTGCGCGAGAAAATGATGCTAAATTTTACTTCGAACAGCCCTGCGTAGCCTAGTGTATCTTGAATGGTTAGGTATGTTATGGAACATTTTATTCTCTATTTTTCAGCTTAGTTTGCTATTGTGTAGCGTTAGAGGGAAGCCTCGAATTTTTATTTTGGATAGCTATAATATCGCGATTTGAAATTAATCTGCAATTGAGTTGATACTAAGGTGTACACTATAGAGAGGTTAGGTCATAGATCTAAATTTCTCTTAGAGCTCGACACTAAAATACTGCTGTTTTGTATAACTTTGGTAATTACGTACATATGTATGTCACCATGAAACTGCTCTTTCTTTTTATTTTTGAAGTTTTTTTCATGGTTTTTATGGCACATTTTATTCTCTATTTTTCAGCTTAGTTTGCTATTGTGTAGCGTTAGAGGGAAGCCTCGAATTTTTATTTTGGATAGCTATAATATCGCGATTTGAAATTAATCTGCAATTGAGTTGATACTAAGGTGTACACTATAGAGAGGTTAGGTCATAGATCTAAATTTCTCTTAGAGCTCGATACTAAAATACTGTTGTTTTGCATAACTTTGGTAATTACGTACATATGTATGTGACTATGAAACTGCACTTTCTTTTTATTTTTGAAGTTCTTTTCATGGTTTTTATGGGACATTTTATTCTTTGTTTTTCAGTTTTGTTTGCTATTGTGCAGTGTTAGAGTGGATCAGTAACTTAGAATTTTTATTTTGGACAGTTGTAATATCGTGATTTGGAATTAATCTGCAATTGGATTGATACTAAGGTGTACACTATAGAGAGGTTAGGTCATAAATCAAAATTTCTCTTAGAGCTCGATATTAAAATACCGCTATTTTGTTGACTTTGGTAGTTACATGAATATGTATGTATGAGGCTATGAAACTGCATTTTTTTTCATTTTTGAATTTTTTTCATGGTTTGAGGATTGGTAGTTTTGAATTTTTATTCATTTTTATGATGCTCATTAAAACACTGCAGTTTTGTTTGACTTGGGTGGTCAGATATATATGTGAATATGAGACTGTATTTTTCTTTTTACTTTTAAAGTTTCTTTCTTGGTTGGAGAATAAGTAGCTTTGAATTTTTATTTGACAATAATGTCATATATGTGTATATACTTTTTCCCGCCCTGTGCACCTATTACAAAAGAGTATGCAGGCAAGTATACTCGATTTAGGGAAGTCATGCATCCCTCCTTCATACTTCTGACACTCTTGACTCTTGACAAAGTACTTGTGGGTCTCGCTACTTGTCTCACATTGTCTCACTTTCAAATTCATCTCCAAAGTTCGTCACAGCATCACGAGAACTCCGTGTTACCAACGTGTACATAGTTCAGCTTCTGTACAAACGCCATTTTGTGAAGCAAGATATATCGAGTTTAATTAACAACAGAATTACCAAAGTATTAACGCTTATTAAAATTAACGTATTTCAATCATTGCAATTTTGCAATTACACGAGACGGTAATTTCAATCTTCTTATACAGGTAGAAACTTATTATATCACTTTGATTACTATCATTTACGAATTTCACATTCTTGGATAAAAATTTTCTTTTTGTCTTCGAAATTTTTCTTTTTCCATTGAAAATTTTGAAAAATTGAAAATTGAAAATGTACCGAAAATTTCAGTTACGGAGGCTTGATGAATTATTACAGAACGTGGATCGTTATTTTCTCCTTCCACGTTTCGTTGGAATTTGTTCGTGAAAATCGTGAAATAGATGTTCCAAGGATTTGTGTGGATGTCGGTTTATGATTGCAGTGCGAGAGGTCAGATTTACATTTTCGTGGTTTGCATTCTAGATGCTTGGTGTCTGGTTTTGTTCATACGGGATGAGGTACGCTTGTGGTGCAGGATATTTTTGCACCTGGCGAATCTTGCAGAAAGAAATTCCGTAAACGCAGTTCACTGCTGTGTGGTTATTAAGTAGTTACACGATTAGTTTACTTGGAAAATGAAACGATCTTAAAATCATTACGAAATTCACATAACACATTCGAGAGCTGTATTACACCGAATCGATATGAAACCAAAAAATTGAAAAAATAAATTTCGTTTATTCCCTGGCTCGAATGAGTGTTATAATTACAAAATAGATTAATAAAAAATTAAAGACTATATTTATAAACAGTTAGTATTACTACATGCGGGTGATTGATGGCCGCCATTTCCACGCCTTTCCCTCACTTTCGTCGATCAAAAACATATTATCGAATAAAATACTGCTCTCCATTGAAAAATATAGTACATATACTCTATGTAATTACATTTACACATTTACGATATTTTTAAAAAATTATAATGAATCAGTCAAATATAATAAATCCATTTATTCTTGTTTGCTACCCATTAAATTATCAATCATCGTATAAAAAAGGTTTCTCAAAATAAAAAACTGAATGTAGAATAATAGAAGGTATAATTAACTATCACATAGATTATCACTACTTGATCACAAAAATAACAAAAATAATCGATAATATCGATTTCCTATTATCCTTCTATTATCTTCGTATTATACGATACACATATTTCTTCCTCTATATTAACCAACGAAATTAAAAAGGCCGCTTATTGCCCACCAATTGCAGTCCAATAGAACATCCCTATAACAACCAGAACGCGAAAAGCCTTTAACTTCCAACAGCTGCAGCAGCAAATAAACGAACGATCCAAAATACTCCACATTATCCGACTCCACCCAAACATTTGCTCTACCTTCCATCCAGACCTTCCATCAGATCAATCATTCCACCCTGCCAAACAATCGCCCACCCCGAATCTACCCCACGAAAGCTCCCTGCCCCGTCCTACTGACCCCAGATGAGAACTCACCTTTTTGGATCAGGCACGGTGCAAAAGGACCTGGGTCTGCGCCGGAAGTAGGAGCTCTCGATCCAGTCGGCCTCGTCGTCGAAATCGTAACGCGAGAGACCCCTCGAATAGGTCGGGTAAGGCTGACGGTACATGATCTGCAGGGGCCGTCTGGGATAGGGGGCGTCGCAGAGGTTCTCGTCGCTGGGCACGCTCCTCACGCAGGCTGAGAGGATAGAGGTCCTCGCTGAGGCGCACGGTGACGGGCCCCTGGTCGACAGACAGCCGAAGAATCCGCCACCAGATTTCTCCACCGCGTCCAACTGTCGACTGGTGATGCAGTACTGCTCTTTGATGTCCTCGCGCGAGTACAGCGGAGTCGCTCTGCGGTCCCAGTCGAGGCTGATGCTGCCAGCTGGCGCCCCAAAACCACCGTGCAGATCCACTTGGGTCGAGACGTCCACCTGTCAGACACACGACGATCGCACTGATTAGTGGGCAATCGATGTGGGACGAAGCCAGAGGGAGTTGGAGGTGTCGCTGGAACTGGTACTCGGTTGATTGCTCGATTAGGGGTGTTTCTTGCGGGGACTTTTAACGGACGTGTCAGTGGTCATTGCGGTTTCAATGGTTCGCGATCGACTCTTAGGGAGAAGTGTGACTACGGTGTCGCGTTTCTGGGGGTTTGGGCGAGCATGAGGTTGTGGAGTGTTCCAGTGTTCCACGGTGAGTTTCGTTCTGATTTCGACGAGGGTCGAGAGGACGGGATAATGGATGGGGATGGATTGGTGGATGGTAAACAAGTATTTAATGGAAGGAAGTGAGAATTTTTGAGCAATTTTTGTTTAGTCACGTGGTTAAAGAAAATATATTTATTAAAGTAATATATAAGTATATCTATTAAAGAAAATATAATTATATTTAAATATAGTTATATTTACATGCATTAAAGAAAATATAGGTATATTTAAATATAGTTATCTTTATATATATTAAAGAAAATATCTTCTTCTTGTATATAAAAGTTTTATAAATTGTTCTGGTATATTAGAAAATTTCTCAATCAATATTCCAACTTTTCATTTAAGACGATGCAACTTTCTTTATATACAACAACGTAAAACCGCTTTTGCATACCACTCAGATATTAATAGAATGATTATTAACCCTTTACACTTGTATGTCATGCTGGAAGTGACAATACTAATTTACTAATTTATTAAAAACATTTTATAATAATAAAAATAAATGAAATAAATGTAATACATTGAATTCTACCACTGTGAATTACTTTAATTCATTTAGCTAAAAATAAATACAAGTTGACACCCAACAACTTTGAAAATAAATCGAGTGCAAAGGGTTAATGTTAACATCCCTCATTCTACCCTAGATCTATTTAGCCAAACTCTTCATTTTATAAAACAGCTACTACATTGCATCTCACTGTAAAAAAATTTTTCTTCTTCTTATTTATACTTATACACAACTCGTCTGTTTATATATTTGTATATTTTTATTTTTATTTTTATTTGTTACCATTAACTTTATACCTATAAAACTATAAAAAATTATTATAACACTATAATAACTTTCTTGTAATTTTTCTAATGGGTTAATCCCATATAAATAAATAAAAATATAGTTAAAATGTAATTCTGCTTAAAATATAATTCTATAATCACTGATCTCGTGCGTCAATAAACGTTCACATAGAAATAACCATACACTGAAGACGGAGGTAATTGCAAATGCACGAGATGACTACAAAATGCAGAGATTTTCATTTCCTCCCTACACTTTCTCGTGAAATAGGGAACACTTCGATAAATTTTTCATCGAGGTATATATTATACACAGGGTATCCCAAACCAAATGAAACATTTCAGATAACAAAACAGATGCTTCGGATACTCGAGGAATACTTATTCCATGGAAACCACGAAAGGAGGGAAAAAGCAATAAACGTTTATCCTTGCATTCCACTGAAATCGGATTTCAGTCATTAAAACAGGGATCAATTAACAAATGACAATATCGATATTGTAGCGACATCTCGACAATATTGCTCGTTCAGATTTACGAGCGCCATTTACGCCATCGCGAATTGCGAATCGCGTTAATTTGTCAAATCGACGAACCATGCCGGTTTAACCGCCAATTACGATTCTTTTTTCCGACGTGAACAAAAAGCAAATTCCTTCTAAATTGAAGACAAAAGTGGCGTGTAGCTATCAAAATAAAAAAAATGAAAAAATAAAAAAATAAAAAAGATGAAAGTCACGATGCATTCAGTTTCGTTGCATACGGAAATTTGCATTCCTGGTATACTGCCACAAAATTTACCACTCTGCGTCGAGCTCTCGCGCATCGATTCAACGCATCACTGATACTAGCCGGTTCCTAATTGGCCTCGCCAAATTCCAACCTCCAGTTACGTTGTAATCTTATTCCCTTTTGGATCGATAGGTCGAACTGATGCTCGAGTTTCGAGTTACCGTCCATATTGTGGAGGATCATTGCCGATATCTATCGAGGACCCTCTAATTTTAAGTACAGTAGGATCTTGATTAACAGGCTGATAGTGTATTTTCAACGCCAAAATTGCTTCTTCGTTTTATTAACTCGTGTTGGCTTATTTAAAATCTAATATTAAGGACATCTCTCAAGAGGAACTGAAATATTTATCACATTTTGGTTATTTATTATCGTATACTGTATATAGTGTATAATAAAATATATAATAAAAATGTGACGAATCCGAAGACACTAGTTGGAAATTTTTTAATGTAATATATCAATGGAAATACGTTAATTGAATTTTTTAAGGGGTATTATTGTAAACCCAACACCAAAATAGGTTCTTCGTTTTATTAACTCGTGTTGATTTATTAAGGACATCTCTGAGGAGGAACTGAAATATTTATCACCTTTCGGTTATTTATTATCTTAATTATATATATTGTATGCAGAGTATAATAAAATATTTAATAAAATTGTAGTGAAGCCGAAGACACCCGTTGAAAATTTGTTAATGTAATATATCAATGGAAATGTGTTAATTGAATTGTCTAAGGGGTATTATTGTAAACCCAACGTCAAAATAGATTCTTCGTTTTATAAACTCAAATTGACTTATTTAAAATCTAATGTTAAGGACATCTCTCAAGAGGAACTGAAATATTTATCACGTTTCGGTTATTTATTATCATATACTGTATATAGAGTATAATAAAATATATAATAAAAATGTGACGAATCCGAAGACACTAGTTGGAAATTTTTTAATGTAATATACCAATGGAAATGCGTTAATTGAATTGTTTAAGGGGTATTGTTATAAATCGGCTTAAAAAGTCGACTTTTTTTACATTTTCGAAAGGTGTACGCTTTCAAAAATGTCTGTGTAAAAGGATTTGTTTGAATTCGAAAAATTGGCGAAGTTATAGATATTTAAAGAGCAACGTAGAGACACTGAACAACGGGTAACAAAAGCTTCAAACGCGTTTTTCTCGAAACCGTATTTTTTTAACTGGCCATCGGGATATCTCGCGTTTCAGTTGACCGATTGACTTTAAATTTGGAAGAGATGTTCACTAGATGTACCTCTATCGCGTGAATCACGGATTTCAAAATCTAATGTATTTTTCCATTTTTGTTTACCACCGAAAACACGAAAAACACAAGGAAAATCGATATTTAAACTTCAAAATGCTGCCATTTTTTTACTTTTCGAAATTTCACCGTTTCGGTGGCATATACTATAGTCGTATGTATACTAATTAAGATGCTTCTTGGTTTTTTCGTTTCAGATAACCAGATGGTCCGAAATCACATCAACCAGTATATAAAAGTTTTATAAATTGTTCTGGTATATTAGAAAATTTCTCAATCAATATTCCAACTTTTCATTTAAGACGATGCAACTTTCTTTATATACAACAACGTAAAACCGCTTTTGCATACCACTCAGATATTAATAGAATGATTATTAACCCTTTACACTTGTATGTCATGCTGGAAGTGACAATACTAATTTACTAATTTATTAAAAACATTTTATAATAATAAAAATAAATGAAATAAATGTAATACATTGAATTCTACCACTGTGAATTACTTTAATTCATTTAGCTAAAAATAAATACAAGTTGACACCCAACAACTTTGAAAATAAATCGAGTGCAAAGGGTTAATGTTAACATCCCTCATTCTACCCTAGATCTATTTAGCCAAACTCTTCATTTTATAAAACAGCTACTACATTGCATCTCACTGTAAAAAAATTTTTCTTCTTCTTATTTATACTTATACACAACTCGTCTGTTTATATATTTGTATATTTTTATTTTTATTTTTATTTGTTACCATTAACTTTATACCTATAAAACTATAAAAAATTATTATAACACTATAATAACTTTCTTGTAATTTTTCTAATGGGTTAATCCCATATAAATAAATAAAAATATAGTTAAAATGTAATTCTGCTTAAAATATAATTCTATAATCACTGATCTCGTGCGTCAATAAACGTTCACATAGAAATAACCATACACTGAAGACGGAGGTAATTGCAAATGCACGAGATGACTACAAAATGCAGAGATTTTCATTTCCTCCCTACACTTTCTCGTGAAATAGGGAACACTTCGATAAATTTTTCATCGAGGTATATATTATACACAGGGTATCCCAAACCAAATGAAACATTTCAGATAACAAAACAGATGCTTCGGATACTCGAGGAATACTTATTCCATGGAAACCACGAAAGGAGGGAAAAAGCAATAAACGTTTATCCTTGCATTCCACTGAAATCGGATTTCAGTCATTAAAACAGGGATCAATTAACAAATGACAATATCGATATTGTAGCGACATCTCGACAATATTGCTCGTTCAGATTTACGAGCGCCATTTACGCCATCGCGAATTGCGAATCGCGTTAATTTGTCAAATCGACGAACCATGCCGGTTTAACCGCCAATTACGATTCTTTTTTCCGACGTGAACAAAAAGCAAATTCCTTCTAAATTGAAGACAAAAGTGGCGTGTAGCTATCAAAATAAAAAAAATGAAAAAATAAAAAAATAAAAAAGATGAAAGTCACGATGCATTCAGTTTCGTTGCATACGGAAATTTGCATTCCTGGTATACTGCCACAAAATTTACCACTCTGCGTCGAGCTCTCGCGCATCGATTCAACGCATCACTGATACTAGCCGGTTCCTAATTGGCCTCGCCAAATTCCAACCTCCAGTTACGTTGTAATCTTATTCCCTTTTGGATCGATAGGTCGAACTGATGCTCGAGTTTCGAGTTACCGTCCATATTGTGGAGGATCATTGCCGATATCTATCGAGGACCCTCTAATTTTAAGTACAGTAGGATCTTGATTAACAGGCTGATAGTGTATTTTCAACGCCAAAATTGCTTCTTCGTTTTATTAACTCGTGTTGGCTTATTTAAAATCTAATATTAAGGACATCTCTCAAGAGGAACTGAAATATTTATCACATTTTGGTTATTTATTATCGTATACTGTATATAGTGTATAATAAAATATATAATAAAAATGTGACGAATCCGAAGACACTAGTTGGAAATTTTTTAATGTAATATATCAATGGAAATACGTTAATTGAATTTTTTAAGGGGTATTATTGTAAACCCAACACCAAAATAGGTTCTTCGTTTTATTAACTCGTGTTGATTTATTAAGGACATCTCTGAGGAGGAACTGAAATATTTATCACCTTTCGGTTATTTATTATCTTAATTATATATATTGTATGCAGAGTATAATAAAATATTTAATAAAATTGTAGTGAAGCCGAAGACACCCGTTGAAAATTTGTTAATGTAATATATCAATGGAAATGTGTTAATTGAATTGTCTAAGGGGTATTATTGTAAACCCAACGTCAAAATAGATTCTTCGTTTTATAAACTCAAATTGACTTATTTAAAATCTAATGTTAAGGACATCTCTCAAGAGGAACTGAAATATTTATCACGTTTCGGTTATTTATTATCATATACTGTATATAGAGTATAATAAAATATATAATAAAAATGTGACGAATCCGAAGACACTAGTTGGAAATTTTTTAATGTAATATATCAATGGAAATACGTTAATTGAATTTTTTAAGGGGTATTATTGTAAACCCAACACCAAAATAGGTTCTTCGTTTTATTAACTCGTGTTGATTTATTAAGGACATCTCTGAGGAGGAACTGAAATATTTATCACCTTTCGGTTATTTATTATCTTAATTATATATATTGTATGCAGAGTATAATAAAATATTTAATAAAATTGTAGTGAAGCCGAAGACACCCGTTGAAAATTTGTTAATGTAATATATCAATGGAAATGTGTTAATTGAATTGTCTAAGGGGTATTATTGTAAACCCAACGTCAAAATAGATTCTTCGTTTTATAAACTCAAATTGACTTATTTAAAATCTAATGTTAAGGACATCTCTCAAGAGGAACTGAAATATTTATCACGTTTCGGTTATTTATTATCGTATACTGTATATAGAGTATAATAAAATATATAATAAAAGTTCGACGAATCCGAAGACACTAGTTGGAAATTTTTTAATGTAATATACCAATGGAAATGCGTTAATTGAATTGTTTAAGGGGTATTGTTATAAATCGGCTTAAAAAGTCGACTTTTTTTACATTTTCGAAAGGTGTACGCTTTCAAAAATGTCTGTGTAAAAGGATTTGTTTGAATTCGAAAAATTGGCGAAGTTATAGATATTTAAAGAGCAACGTAGAGACACTGAACAACGGGTAACAAAAGCTTCAAACGCGTTTTTCTCGAAACCGTATTTTTTTAACTGGCCATCGGGATATCTCGCGTTTCAGTTGACCGATTGACTTTAAATTTGGAAGAGATGTTCACTAGATGTACCTCTATCGCGTGAATCACGGATTTCAAAATCTAATGTATTTTTCCATTTTTGTTTACCACCGAAAACACGAAAAACACAAGGAAAATCGATATTTAAACTTCAAAATGCTGCCATTTTTTTACTTTTCGAAATTTCACCGTTTCGGTGGCATATACTATAGTCGTATGTATACTAATTAAGATGCTTCTTGGTTTTTTCGTTTCAGATAACCAGATGGTCCGAAATCACATCAACCATTCTAGTCAGTTTTTAAAAACATGATTTACTTCATATATTATATATTATATATAATTTCCACAATTTTCATTAATTTTGTTTAAGAAAAATTGTAAATATTCTCTAAGTATAAATAAATTCGAATGCGAAAACTGCATGCCAATATTTATCATGGTTTCCTTACAAAAAAATCCCCAAAAAGTCGATTTTATAGGGTGGATTACAATAACCCCTTAATGCTTTCTCTAAAGATTCGATTATTTTATTAACTCCTTGGTATCGAGTTCATTGCAATCCAATTCACGGACATAGGGGAACGAATTGACGCAAATTTGCGGAATTCGTGAAATATATATATGCCATGCATGCCTCGCGAGAGGAACAAGTGGATTGCTGCAACTGTCGTGACGCATCTCACACAGTCGCCTTTATCACGCAATCTAACTGGTATGTATGATCGCTTTGGCCAATAGTATGTTAGAACCGAAAATGCGTGTTAAATGGAGCGTTCCCTTCCATCCTAACCAATTAGATCTGCATTCCTTCCGAGGTGCTTGCTGCGAGGTACGCACAGTAATTGTGAAGGTGTGAAGGTGTGAACACAATGCGAGCATGACAATAGATTTGCGGATTAGGTCCAAGTATGCAGAAGTGACATAGGTGAAACGAACAGCTAAAGTTGGAATGAGAAACTTGGTTAGGTATGAGTCACTATAGAAGGAATTGCCCATGTGAACAGACTGGAATGTACCATGTGTATAGAAAAATTTCGATATTTATCTATAATCCACTAATGAATCCTACTATAGTGCAGTGTTTGCTAAAGTTATTTTTAACATATTATTAAATTATTATTTTGTATGAACATAATACTTAATATAAAATTATGAATAAATTGAAGGTTGGAATGCAACAATGCCCTCTGCACAGAGTCAATAAATAAATAAATAAATATAAAATATAAATATAATATACTTAATATAAAATTATTAAAAAACTAAAGGTTCTGCTAAGAAAACCTAACCTAAAAGGACTTATTAGGCATGAATAGGTTAATATAAATTCTTTCCCAAGTATAATATTGAAAATACAGCAATGCTCTCTGCACAGAGTCAACAAATAAATAAATATGAAATGTAAATATAATATACTTAATATAAAATTATTAAGAAACTAAAGGTTCTGATAAGAAAACCTAACCTAGAAGGACTTATTAGGCATGAATAGGTTAATATAAATTCTTTCCCAAGTATAATATTGAAAATAATACAGCAATGCCCTTTGCACAGAGTCAACATAAATAAATGAATATAACATATAAATATAATATACTTAATACAAAATTATTAAGAAAATAAAGGTTCTGATAAGAAAATCTAACCTAAAAGGACCCATTAGAAATGAGTAAGTTAATATTAATTCTATCCTGAGTATAATATTGAAAACAATACAACAATACACTCTGCACAGAGTCAACAAATAAATAAATATAAAATGTAAATATAATATATTTAATATAAAATTATTAAGAAACTAATGGTTCTGGTAAGAAAACCTCACCTAAAAGGACCCATTAGAAATGAGTAGGTTAATATTAATTCTTTCCCGAGTATAATATTGAAAACAATACAACAATGCCCACTGCAGACAGCCAACAAAGAAATCTGCAGGACTCTCAAATCACGCGACACAAAAACGCATCGCGTGCCTCATCTATATTATATCTGACCCATGCCATACTCGAAAACAATTCACCTACAGCAGCCTCAACTAGGAGCACAACAATGCACTGTATGCACACGTCGATACGTTCCCAACCTTTCGCAGTCATTATTCAAATTCCGACTCCTTTATCATTCTATCGGAATTCCCCGCACATCGATTCCACCGACCACCGATACTCGTCAATTTCTAATTGGCCACACGGAAAAAAAGGGGGGGAAAAAAAAGGAGGAAGAGGCAAACGTTCTTTTATCCTCCATTAACGCGTCTGTTCCAGCTCAGCTCGCCTCAACGAGCCATCGATTCCCCACCATAGATCGATACGACGCGTCGAACGGGCACTGCAACGCTGTAGCGTCACTCGCGATATCGATACACGGCGCGTGACTTGAAACAGCGAAAGCGCGCGCGATTTAAACTGTCTATGCGTCGACTAATCAACGTGGCCATTTGGACAAGATATTTAATTTGTTAGCGGATCGATGTGAATTCTACTTGAGTCCATCTTTGTCTCTCCGTTTGCAATGGCTGATTAAATTGCGAAACGGCCACGATGCGGGTCGGTTAATAGAGAGTATACCGCTATAAACGTTAAAGGCAGGATCGTCGGTCCAGTGAAACACGAAGTCGTGGTTATGTGGAAGTTTGATGAAACAGGCACAATTTCGTTGCGCGGTTGTATTCGTCTGTGTTATCTTTTATTCGGTAGTTTCGTGGTACAAATGACAGGATTCTTGATAAAACTTTCAACGACTGTGGTTTTATTAGAAATAAGACATAATTGGGTTATGATCTGTGATATTCAAAATTGCACTGAGAATTGCAGTTTCAGCGAAAGAATTTAATCGGGAATAAAGTTTTACGAAGATTTATTTTTGACGTTCGTATTTCCCGCGCTTTTGTCACACCAATTGCAGCTCATTCGAATGAATATTGTATAATGAGATGTTTGAACAGGAATTTTTCTTTGTAAACAATATTTTACGGTTTCTATTGATTTATTACTGTATTTTGTATTTATTATTTGTATTATTCCATTATTATTTATTATTTGTATTTTATATTTTGTATTTATATTTATTCTATTTATTTAACACTGTATATTTTCTTAGTAATTTTTTGAAAAATATACCTAAGAAAATGAATCTTATTGCAAGATTGGAAAATTTGGTACTTTGCGAAGTAAATTTGTTTCTGATATTTTGATACGTTTCTTCTGAAATTTGTGACTTTTGTTCCAGGTAAACTTTTGTTTTGAAATTAATATATTAAACAATTATTAACAATAGTGATATCACTGTGTGTCTATTAAAGTATGTATAATACATATCGAAGTAAACAATTCTATTATCCGAAATAACGCTTTTGAAAAAGTTTGATACACACACTTCCTTTCTGTGATAATTGGGTTGCATCAGTTTTTGTTTCCGAAACTTCGTGAAAGCCAATCTGTGTAGTTGAAAACACGATACGAGTTGATACATAACGTTTGGATCAAACAATATATCCTATTAAAAAGGAAAGCACAATATGAAAAGTTCTTGCCTTTGTGTAAAATTTTTAAAAATAATTTATATGCTAACAACTGGTTTTTAACGCATCGAAGTTAAACATAATGCATCTACAAAGCATTCTAACGGCATTTAACAGGTGCAACAATTGAAATATATCCAAAGCTTGGGTCTCGTTTAATAACATAAAATCCGACGCGATGTAAACTATATTGAAAGAGTCGTTAGTCCAAAGTTTACTCGTAACTCGGCAAAATGACAGGAGAAAAAGTAATAACAATAGTTAGAGAAGTTTAAACAAGCAGAAAGTTGTTCTCGTGTCTTTTGTGAATTCATTATTTTCGTCTCTGCATAAATTAAACATGTTTCGAAACATTTTGCAGTATTCTTTCAAACTGCAGTAACTAAAATTACTTCATGAAACAATAATTTGCAAAAGTAAACAATTTTTTGTAACATATAAATGATAGAATTAACAATAGCAACAATAACAGAAAAATACTGCTCTTAAAAAATTAAATTATAATGAAAAATAATTTTTTTTTGTTTAGTTTTAATGTATTACACTGGGACTTTAATTTTTCCCTAGAACTCTAGAACTCCAGATCCCTAGAACCCTAGAACTCTAGCAAGTAACTAACTAATAACCATTTTAACTAAATACGACCATTTTTATCTTTCATATATTTTTAATAAATATTACTAATAAATAATGATTCGTTGAAACATATTCAATGATTTTTTTCATTAAATTGAAAATCAATAATAAACTAGTTTTTACCAAAGTATTGGATGTACTGTGAATGTATAATGAATATAACAGTAATCAATCGCTCTACATGTAAATTTCAATGATTGCAATAGTTAATGTTTTATTCAAAATTCCATACTAAGTGAACAGCAGTAAATTAATATCAAATTGCATTAATAAAATATATAAATTAATTGATTCTGTGTTATTTGTGAACCACCATGCTCGACACAAATTTTCACACAAATTAAAATTCAGACATGATTATTTTTTTCTAAATAATCGAATAAAAAAATAAATAAATTGGATTTCTTAAAAAATGATTACCACATTTTGTATGTAAAATATTTTAACAAAGATACAAAATGTCGTTTATATCCATTTTTATTAACTGTTCTACGTAAAAGAGGGAAAAAGAAATTAATACTAATAAGAAATCATGGACATGTTCCATTATGAATTGTTTTACGGGTAATTATTGTAATTAACTCAGTTATTACTGCATGAAATTATTATTTTCTTCATATCGATTTTATATTTAATAATGGTTCTGCGAAATACTGTGTACTTACAATACACATTTAAATGAAATTGATAATTATTCTGAACTACCCAGAATTAATTAGCGCAATGCTTATTTATAAAAGTAAATAACTTTGATCTAGAGCAAATAGCAATTTTGATTTTAATATAAAAATTAATTTCGAAGAGGAGAGAAGATCCATAAAATAATTAATTTCTAAAATCCACGAGGACTTAAAAAGTGAGATAAATTCAATTAAATGATTAATATCTGAAATTCATATGAAAGAGGTATTTTTCGATATCGATTTTAATGGTTTCGGTGTCAAACATTTTACAAAGCAATAATTTCATGAAATTGTTTTACCATATAAGCTTTTCAATTTTCCAACTCATAACCTTTTCATCGCACGAATGTTTACACATAAAACATTCTTTTTCTGGATATTCAAAATTGCTTTCAATCCACTCGTGTTTTAAAATATTTATTTAAACAAATTCATAGAACTTAAGAAATTAATTCTCAATTTTTCAGAAATACTTTAACATGAAGATTGTTTTTAAAAATTCATACTGCTCAAATTACCAAACTTTTTTACTAATATAAGTATCTGTAGGCATAAAAATATCCTGTAGCATTTACAAAACATCTATAAATAAGTATCAGTATTTTTGTTACTATAAATTTAGTACAGTGTAAAAAAAAAAAAAAAAAATAAGATGTGTTCCTTTTCCATTCAAAAAACTTAAAGTGACCTTTAATTTTTTATAAAAAGAAAATATTTAAAAAATCCTTATTACTATAATTTTATTTAATAACTTAATTACGTTATTAACGTTATTAAAATAATATATAAATGAAAAATAACGAATCGTATTAAAATGAATACCCTGTATATAATCAATAATAATTAACAGTTATCTGTACCATGAATAATGTAATAGAATATATACATACCACCAGTAGTAAAAATTGAATAATTTGAAATATTCCTGATCGTTATACAAAAATAAAAATTATCTCACAAGTTTCCAAAAATTCTCATTAGCCTCCTTCATTTGCGGTTTTAAAACAAACACATCGCGAATCCGAAATCTCGTAATAACCCATATTTACTTCACGGCTTTACGTAAAGCACACACCACCAAGCAAACTTACGAATTAACCTCAATTCTCGATCGTTAAAGATCAATTTCCTTCTCCGTCGAGGTTCAAATTCCGCAAGATTAACGCGAATCGCAAATACGTCGAGATTAACAACGTCCTTACCAGCGCCCGACTGATCGAAGGTGAACAAGTTGACTGCCGTGCGAACGACGAGACTCGTAACGGATTCCGTTTTACTGTCGTTTCGACGTTAAATGCCGTGTACAGAATCACCAAACACAAATGGCGTCGTCAGCGCGAGAAGAGTCCAACCGTCGATAAAATAGATTTTCCCGGCGATTGCCGGTATCCGCTTATGATCCTACGAAATTAGCTTCATCACGAACGTCTCGAAAGACTCGTTATTCAAATATCGTAAAGGTTCCACTGTTAGGGACTAAACGAACGTCCCCTTTCGCATTCGCTGTTTCTGTATACACACGCGAAGCCATCGAAACGTCACTGATCGGCGTCCGAACTTTTACGATGTTGTACGAACGGACAGCTAACGAATAGCTCACGCAGCGCGAATCGACACTGGTTTAGTCGTACTTTGGCAATCGAACGGAACGTTTCGTGAAAAATTGTCACATGCAACGCAATCACATAGCGTTCAAGCATACAATGTTTTATAAATAAAATGAACAATACCTTGAGAATATTACAAATTTGTTAGGTCATGTTGGAAAGAAAAATTTATATAATAATTCATTGATATTGAGTGAAGAATTATTTCGTATAAAATGAATTTTTAAAAGTATATTATTTTTTGTAAAAAATTTAAATTATCTTACGTGTTTTATGTAGCATTGAATGTTTCTCTTTGTCGTTCTTGACAGCTGGAGACGTTCGCAAAATCAAAGACGATCCCGTGATGAGTATTATCGATTTGAATGACCTTCTAACTATTTTTTTTCAGTCATTCTGCTTACTTAAAGACTTTATACACACAAGACACAATTTTGTTGAATTAAAATGTGGCACTATGTTATATTATCGACATTCCAAGCATTCTTAAAACCATTCTATACTTGCTATTGATATTATAACCTCAATATTAAATTTCTTTCACTCGTTTCTCAAGCACTCCACCACAATGCATTCGTGAGATCACTCATACCACAACACAGTTACACTTGTCATAATACCTCGATATTCATATATACTTTCATTATAATACAAATAAATGTTCGGAACTTCTAACGTAAAAGGCGTTCGGAATGAAACGCGACGACAGCGGAAAATGACCGCGCAAAGAAAGCCCGCGCTTTTTCCTGACGCTAGTGCTGTCTATGGCGACTCGAGGAACCACGTGATAGAGAGCGCGAAAATTGAAATCCTAATTTCCTATAATTGATATTTAACATACCGCTATATGAATTTTATACAAATAAAATAAGAAATTGGTTAGAAAAGTTGTAAACAATTACAAAAATTGAGAAAAATATATCATTGATAAATTACAAAAAGATAATTACTTATTTTGATCTCCAATTACTTAATTAATATTAATTAATACCTGTATGCGTAATGGTACAAGGCAATTATTTTAATCGCATATAAATATTAATATGTGTCAGTGTCCAATAATTTCATGCAATTTTAAATAAATAATTCAGCAAAAATTAAATACCTCGAATATGCCCGGAGAATTTAATATTAATACACTTTCTGTATCTCACAAATGAAGACGAATTAATCCATAGTGTATGTTTTTGTCGAAATAACATAGTATAATCAGTAGTATATATAAAAATAAAATTTAATTTTATATTCGTGATAATATTTAGTTAATTGTACAAAACATGAATATTATACAGAGTTCGTAATCGGAATTGAACACTAAATTTTAATTTGAAGTTTTACGAAAAGTAACGGGTACCTTAGGGCTTCTGTACGAGGGTGTAAACGATCGAAAGAAGGAAGCAGGAAGTTCTTGCAGCTCGAATGTTCGACGATAAAAAGGACGCGAAGAAATGAAACAGTTCGAACAACAGGTTTAGAAAGTTTGAGATGAAAATATGTGAGAAAACAGGGAACATGAAACGGGAAAAGTGAGAGAACAGCGATGAGCGATGAGAAACTTCCATATTGAATGAAGAAGTTAAAGTTGGTGGGAACAGGAAGAATTTTAGGTACAGTCTATGAAAATTAAGGGACCGAACGGAAGAAGAGAATCGCGAAGTTTTATGGTGTAATACAGATAGGAGAAAAAAATTTTTGAACAATTCCGGGAAAGATATGAAAATGAAAACTTTGCTACTAACAAGATGCACAAGGTTTCTTCTTTTTCAGGTTAATATTAAAGTTGCTAAAATAAAGTTTCGTATTAAAATTTTAACAAAAGTGCGTCAGGTGCATCCCTATTGGTAAGTATTGTAAAAGTTTCGTGGAAAAAATAAGAAGAATCTGAAAAATTATTGGAGAATTATTGAAACTTTTAACGAGTATTATCTAGTTTGCAATCTCTATATATTATAGAGAATCTATATATTCAATATTGTAGCAAAAATTTCGAAAATAGAATAAAATAAAATTCCTTTTTTGGTTACTGCTTTAACTATTTATGATATTTGTATCATTAGATATTTTATTTCATACCTGTCACCATTTTTTGAAAATTTCTGTCGAATCTATTTTAAGTTATGCAGACTCTCTGTATTTAACATTATAATAAAAATTGCAGTACTATAATGAAATAAAATTTAACTTCAATTAATTTTAGTATTTATATTAATTAGATATATTATTATTTTGTTTCTTCTTATTTTAACTACATTATGATAGCCATTACACAATTATTAATTTCTTATTTCCTTATAAATCTTCAAATAATTGTCAACAATTTTTATTGGATATTTTTGGTAGTTATCTTGCATAAATATAAAAATATTAATTATAATCTAGATAAATGATCATATTGTATTCAGAAAAAGCAAATATTCCAATTTTCATATACAGAAGTATATATTTCTTAAATGATTTAAAAAAAAGCAGTCAGTGAATTGCAATATTTTAGCTCTAATGAAATTTCTCATTACAAAAAGTATATAGTTACTCAACGTGATGTGTACGTAATTAAAGTTGTACACTGTTGGTAAGAAAGGGCACAAAAGGCGACAACAGCGAGGCTGGAGAAATTACGGAAGTTTAATGCCGTCTCTGTTGCCGATTTCCGATAGAGGGACCAATCATAATGAGCTAAATGCACAGCAGCAGGCTGTTCAGTATCTGCAAGCTTCACAGATATTAACTAGCAATACTTATTTCCAAGAAGACTTCCAATATTTTTCTTTCATATTTTCACCAAGTAAACAAATTTAATTACTATAATTATTTAATAATAATATCACTATTATTTTGTGTAATTCTTAAATGTAATTATTCGATACAATTACAACTATGTATTAAGTATAAATTATGGAAACGAAAGAATTAATTATTCCTGAAGGGAATTAATAAATAAAATTTAAAAAATTTATGATATTATATCGTAATTCTTTCAAATATTTTCAAAGCCAGTACTCGTACAAAGCATGTAATTTAATATTACATCGTGGAATTACTGAATTTTATATTCATTACTTTGTAATTTACGAGGCAATTTATGAAACATGTTACAAAGTAAAGTTTGAAATATAAGGTAATTAAGAATTTTATTTTAATGCAAACTTGTATAACATATAGGGAGGCAGATTTATTAAAAAATGTTCCAAGAATTGAATTATTAAAATTTATATTCCTATCTTCTTATCGACACAATTTTTACCAATTTTATCTTCATTCAGAAAATTACTTTTCCTACATTATCTTTATTTTTAATATACTTTTCACGTCACATCGGTTACCAGATCATTAGGTACAAATGATAGATAATAAATTATATAAATGACAGATAATTCAAGTAATTAAATTATTAAAATTTGTATTCCTATTCTTTTATTGATGCAATTTTTACCAATTTTATCGTTATTCAGAAAATTATTTTTCCTCCATTATCTTTATTTTTAATATACTTTTCACGTCACATCGATTACCAAATCATTAGCGGCCAAAGATCGACCTAGTTTTGATAATCGTATGTAAATTGTACAATATGTACCCTGAACTTTGTTGTTCAAAAAAATTTCGCAAGTTTTGCAATATAAATTTTAAGCTCGTTATCAATGATTTACAAATCTTGATGAAAATCGACGCAGCTGCCTCGTAAGCACTCTGTTCTCCAAGAGCAACAGCGTACATAAAATTCTAAGGTGTCAAGGAAACGTTAATTTCAGTAAGTGACGGATAACACCGTGAAAGCCTATACAGACAACCTGTTTGTCGTTAATTTCCTAAAGTCGAAGCACGCGTGCACTTAATTCCGTCGTCTAGTTAAATTTCAGTCAACTTCGTCCTCTTCGTCATTATCTCCGCTCTTACGGCCTTTTCGCTGCAAGAAGTTAAACGATCGCGTTTAATTTCCATTACTAGCGAGCAATCATGGGAAATATTAATTATTTCTCATCCACCGAAAACCTGAACCACGTGACTACTTCCACGCTATGGAAATTGCTATAAGAAAATACATATGGTGTCACGTTGATCATCTCTGACTTATTGTTCTTCAGATTTTCAATTTTAATCACTTAACAATCCGTAATTGTAGTCTATATAATGATACGATTATATAATTATTACATTATATAGAATTATAGTGTAATTATAATCACTCGCGAATCTTTATATACTTTTTATTTTCTCAGATATTTTCTCACGTATAACATATTTAAATATATAATACAGTGATGAGATAGTATTTTATGTAAAGTCTATTTTTAATTTTAATTTATATATTTCAAAGGATGAAGATTATACAAAATTTCACAAATCATTAATTTCTTTCCTTTTTCCTTTATCAGTATGTATATTTTAGCCAACTTCTTATACACTTATTATTGTTATTATTATTATTACTATTATTATTATTATTATTCCTTATTATTTATTATCAGATAATTTAATATTATTACCATGATATTTTACTATATTATGGTACTATAGTATACTATATTATGAATATTTCTACTGTACACGAAAAACTTGCCAAAAAAGAAAGGAAAGAAGTTTTTATTTACTTTACAGCCAACTCGCAGAGGTTATCCTTAATTCACGAAAATTGTTTCTCAATGCGTCTCGCTACGCTTAATGAAGTCTCTCGGATCGAAACGGGCTCCATCTCCTGTCGGTAATTTAGGTGCACAACTTTCAACAGAATCGGAACGAGAGGATCGAGAGGTTCGTTTTCAGTCAATGACGTTCGCCGTGTCGGGATTGAATTTTCTCGAAAATGCAGAGAGAAAAGTGACAGAATGAGCGCCATGTGAAAGCTAGCTCCATCCCAAAAGGAGATTTCTGAAGCCCGTCGTTAATTCTTAATCTGATCTTCTTTAGCCTGTGAACCTCGTCGGACCAGGTGAAACGAAGTGGACGAGGACAACGCGTGACGAATTGACAGGAAACTCCAGAATTCGCTTTTGCAGCTAACTTCATGTCTTAATTATAGCGACACGAGACGAACTCGAGTGTTTTAACTTGACTTACCGTGTTTCCACCGCGGTTTTATATGCTGGATTAAATCTCGCGTGACGAATTTTTCGTTTCGTGTATAGAGTTTATTTTAGATCTAATCTCAAAAAGAAATTTGAGTCATTAATTTTCTATTAAATCTCGAAATATAATTTTTCAACTGATCAGCAATTGAAATCAGAATCTTCGAATAAAATGTTAGGTTAAGTTCCAGAAGTTAGGACAGTTACACTGTATATCTACGACGCCATATTGGAAGTTACATAACCTATCTGTCCATATCTCTTAAGCCTCAATTCCTTTATTTGTCATTAATCTATTACATTTTATTGACACACATACTTAAACATACTATATGAACAATTACATATTGTTAAAGTGGTCTTGTACAATAAAAATACATAAGTAAATTATCCTTCTATCTTAGTAAATATCAATATTAATATTTTCTAAAGCACATGCACAATTTTAATGTGACTACAAATAATAAATTTCCACGTGTTAGCTAATTAATAACGTGAAATTAATTATTCATAATAATTATTAATGGAATTCATTGTCTAAACTACCGACATCAAATTCTCTTACACTATCAATACAAAATTGGAGAAATAAACGAATTGGGATCGATATCTGATGATGGGCAATTTAGAGAAAAATTTTGAGAGAAACAGAGCGAGAGGGATAAAACGCTTTGTCTAAATCAAACTAACCATCCCTCGTTCTTCGACCTACAAAGTCACACTTTTTCAAACTCTTCGACCCGAAGATACCAAACAATAAATATCTTTTTTTCCCCCGAACGAATGCTACGATATCAACCGCTCGTTTATCGTCACGGTTTCACCATAAATTCCAACCTCCGCCGTTTCCCTGCAGCTACTAAAACCAAACCCCACCGGGTACACGTTATCGTCTTCCATTAGCGGACGTCGAGCAACAACAACTAAATGACACAAACAACCACGTTGCCACGACGCGAAATAGGAAATGAAAATCGTGATGCTCGTCGATGCGAATCCGACTACCCTCGATACGATGCAATTACACGTGTGAGTCCTATAAATATTCCTGTCCAACCAATTATCGACTTCCAATTGCTCTTACACTCTACGATATGATTTCAAAAATTTATTAATAGCGATAATGTTTTTTTAATTATAACGAGTGTTGCAATTATAACCTAACCTAACCTAACGAGTGTTATATCTATTAAATTTAAACATGCAAATGTGTATTATATTTAATTAAAGGACACTCGGATTTTTATTCTTCCTTGTTACATAGGTTGAGCCATCTAACGTAACCATCTTAATTATTTTCGATTATTTATTGGATTGTTTGGAAAGTTCGTGCCGATATTTGGTAGGTGGTGTAAGGACGGGTCTGAATATATCAGAATGATTGAAAACAAATAACATGTGTGCATATCGTAAAAGAGGGTACTTTAGGAATATTTGAAAAAAAATTTGGGTACAATACGTTAATTTTTGTCAGTTTTATACACCTTTTTATTGAAATATTATTGAAATATTAAATATTTATTTTGTCGTAAGTAATAGGATGTCGAAGGACTCTCAAGATAATTTTCGTTGAATTAAGTGTATTATTACAGATAAAGGAATTTAATTTGACAGAGACGATTGGAGCGATCACGTTAAGTGGCCCACCCTGTATATAAGATTTGATTTTGATTTTTACACGTGACGAATTTTTATTGTATTTGAGACTATTTTAATTCATACCTTTTTACTAATTTAGTTTAACCCTTCACACTCGAGAGGTGAGTCTAAGTCACCGTTTAATCAAATTCCGAAGATCCATGTTAATTAACATGTTAAATCTCAAATAACCTAAGATTGCATGGAATGTCGAAATAAAATAATTTTAAGTCTTAATTTAATTCCGATTCCTTATTTACCGTTTCAAAAATATTCTCGACGTTACAGCAGAAAGTCTTTGAATTGCTATTTCTCAGCAATGAAAATAATCACCGAGTGCAAAGGGTTAAGACTAGAGCTGCTGACCTGTTACATGTACATACCTAAGTTTAGTATACAAATATTGGTATCAATTTTAAAGAATTTTATTTGAATAGGAATCAAAATTAATTTTGCTAAAAGCAGCTGCGTGCTTTCATTAATTGCAAAAATAAAAAGCCTGAAACAAATTGTTTTGACCTCTTTGGTAGTTCTAGTGTTAATCCCTGTTTTCGTTACATGGGATTGTTATTTTTCGCTGGAATTTTTGTTTCCAATTAAAAAATTTTCTTTGCAGTCTTTCCAAAAGGACGTTTGATAGATTACCGTAGCAATCGAGATGAACAACACGTGAATGACCATTTCATTGAGGTGATACTATAGGATGGTTATAACCTGCATTTTTGTGATCCTTTGGAATAGGGATTATATCAATCGGAAGTTTGTTGAATACGGTGTATATCCCAACTAATAAGTATTATAAAATCATTCGAAGTTGAAAATTGAACAGATATCTCTACAAATGCTTTCATACAATAATCTCCAGAGGCATTCATACTCTGTCAATAAAATTAAAGGTAAAATGGAAGATGAGCGAATAAAAGATATCTTCTTATTTTTGCCATAATTACGAATGTGTTCCAAAGAAATTAATTTCTTCTAATATTTATACTAACAGTATCATGTACTACAATGTAACAATATCAAACCTTGTAATATGTTATTTAGTTCAATTTTCCAGTTATATAAATAGAAAAGCAAGTAACTATTGTATAAGTGCAAATGGTTAACTTCACCCTATAAAATTAAATTTAATATAAAATCATATTTCATTTTTATTTATCTCGAAATTACTGAAAAACTATAAAAATTATTTCTACAAATATTTCAATAATATGAGCTTCTTCATAGGCATTGGTAATAAAAATACAAGAAAAATCACCATTAAAAAATTTTCGATTTTTAGTGAAGGCTAATTTCTTCCAATATTATAGTGTCATATATAATTAACCATTCCACACAACACCAAATCTAATTTATAATCTATAATTTCTTCTCCCATTACCATTTTAAAATTATTGAAAGTTATTAAATATCGTAGTATTGTTGTCCCAAAGTTTACGCAAGAAGTAATTTTGTCAGGAAACATAGATTTTTAATAAATAATTCTAAATATTATTTAAAAATGAAAACACGTTGTTTTTCATATAACACTTTATTTTCAATAACCCTGAATTGTCAACTATCACGCTGTCTTCTTTCCTTCGTTGACAACATTTAATTAATTTTGACAGAAAACACAGATTTTTAATAAAAATTTCTAAATACTATTTAACAATGAAAACGCGCTGTTCCTGCATATAACGCTTAATTTTTATTAACCCTGACTTGTCAACTATCACGCTGTCTTTTTTCCTTCGTTGACAACATTTCATTAATTTTGACAGAAAACACAGATTTTTAATAAAAAATTCTAAAAATTATTTAACAATGAAAACGCGTTGTTTTTTCATATAACACGTCATTTTCAATAACCCTGAATTGTCAACTATCACGTTGTCTCTTTTCCTTCGTTGACAATATTTTATCGCACAAATGGCGTAAAATTCAAACCTTGCGTGAATTTTGGGACACGCATATATTACCAATTTTCATTGCATATTCACATATTCCTATTTTTCCCTTAAAACTGCCATCTTGAAATCACGAAGAGACACTGATACGCTGTCCTTTCGTACAATAGCTACACACCCTTACACGTAGCAAGGAACATTTTTATTTCTCGTCAGACGCGTGGAAAAAAGCGATAATTGATCGTTAGGATGCTAATTAAGAGTTTATGCTTCAGAGGATGGGACACGTGACCGATCATGCTCGCTGCAATTACACCTCGACCCTTTATTTTCGACCTCGGAAACGGTTCTACCTCGAAACGACGACGAGATATTCCGGTCAAACGACCACGCAGTTATAATGATCCCTCTAGCGCGGAAACCAGGCCTCTTTTCGGATGCGTGAAAAATTGTCGTCTTCCGGCGACGCTCGTCGAAGGCTGGCTGACGAGTCGACGCGATTAATGGGAATTATCGAGCGACAAGCGATGAAATTAACGTTCAGGGGAAATTAAAGTTCTATTTGCGAGTAGGGTGGTACGAGTAGGGGAAAAATGGCGACGCGAGAATGGATCAGATGGTTGGTGGAGGATCGAGAGTGAGCTGGAATTGGGTCTGCTTCGTTGAGACGGTATGCTGTGGTATTTTATGGAATGCGGGGTTGACTGGAGAAGGTTGAGAAATTGGATGGAGAGTGAAATTTTAGTGTTTTTACTGGAACAAGGTGTAATGAACACCTTTAAGCCGCGTTTAGATGTAGGACTATGAGGCAAGGTTACTTAAGGAGCATCGGTGTAGCAAGAGTATACTGCTGGATAAGAAATGGTTTTATGAACTCGTTGTGTAATATTCTATGGAAGAGTGGGTTCCTTAGAGCGATGAAATTTTTATATCCTTTGAAAGGCAAGAAGGTACTGAATTTAAAAAATTTTGAAGTAGTAAAGTTATTTTAAATTCGAAGAATTTGGAAGAAAATTATTGACGACTTGCTTTCATAAAATCTCTCGAAATTCAAGAAAGTTTCGAACTTTAGTAATCTGAAAACTGATAAGAAAAATTTGAAACTGGAAGAATTTGGAAAAAAATTATTGACGTTCTCTTTTCACAACTCTCTCAAAGTTAGATAGAGATAATCTAAGAATTGGTAAAAAAAATTATTTGAAACTAGAAAAATTTGTAAAAAAATTATTAACGCTTTTTTTTCATAGAATCTTTCGAAACTCAAGAAAGCTTCGAGTTTTAATAATTTTAATAATGTAAGAATAGGTAAAAGGTATTATTTGAAACTGGAAGAATTTGTGAAAAAATTATTAATCATTTTTTTCATGATTGGAAATTCTCGAAAATTAGTTAAGAAAAGATACTTACAAAATTATTTAATAAAAAGCTTTGAATATGAGTCTGGATTAGATATTTTTGTATGACAAAATTAATAAATTTAATAAATGGAAATAATATGAACATTTCAAATTTCGAAAGTTTCGAGTTTTCAAATCTTACAATGATATAGATTTTGCGGTTCATGTTAGTATTACACCAAGTTTGTGTAACGTTCCGCATCCTGTTATTAATTATGACATGAAATTTTGAGTATGCAATTGTGATAGTAGTAACTTGTGCAGTTCTGTGGAGACAGCAAAGTAGACCCCAGTGGAAATAGCGGATGGACCATCGTTAGAAATTCAATTTAGGGAGGACAATCTAGTATAGTGATATTTTAGTAGATTTGGAAAACAATGACATTGGTTCACTCCATTTTGTAGTAATCATGAAAAGCAACACGAAGTGGAATAATAATGGAAGAATAATAATAGAAAATACCATTTGATTGGGGCTTCAAACTATGAAAATAGATCACTATAAAGATAGCAGATATTTTAACTATTTAATACTAGTTTCCTAAATATTTTACATTTCTTTATGAAACTAAATATATAAATTATGATTTGTTGTGCAATACGAAAAATTTTATTTAATATGATATTATAAACATATGTGGGTAGATAGTGAATAAATGAAAAATTATACTAATTCAAATCTGTTGCACTATATACATGTGGTCAGAGTACTATAATTCTAAGTGCATACACATTTAGTAATTTAAAAAATGACCATTTCAATTTCCTTATCTAACATAGAATTACTATTTATTTATTTTCTAAATATTAGTATGTCGATACTTAATATTTTAATTAATTTTGAAGACCATAGAACGATATATTAATTAAAATAAAATTAATCTGAGACATTATTCAGTTCCAAATTTCATATTTCGTTTCCATACCGTGTCATTGTGTCAGAATAGAATTTACATCGAATTTTTTATTAAGTAAATGTGTCTTTCGATTAACCATCTAATTAATTTCAACAATGTACTCTACAAGACATTCAAAGAGCCAAATTGTGCTGGAATTAATTAAGACAAAATTATAGACGAACAAATTATTAAGGTTCCTATTATCTACCTAATTGGCGCAATTCCAAGTAATTATCCCGAATATCATTTTAAATGATTTATGTCCCTTGTACTACATGAATTATTAAAAACCTTTCGCCATGTTTCTGATCAGAACACTGTAACATCTATTTAATACAAGAAAATAAAATTTGTGTCATACAAATTGCTCAAAATATCATTTCAAATATTTAAGTGCATATAAATTATTATTCGTGAGTAAATACATTTTCCAAAACTAAAAATAAAAAATAGAAAAATAAATAACGAATAATAACACATTATTTATAATACATTTATAAATATACATTTCTCTAAGGCACAAAAAATGAAACTCCAAAAAATTTGTACAAATTAATAAGGTATTTATATTACATTTGAAAGTATTTTACGTAAAGTACATATAGTATACACCCCTTATTCAGAAGTATTAGAACACTCACCGTATTCAGATGAATAAAGTAAATCTGAAAAATTATGAAAAATCTTTAGAAATCGTGAAAACCTTTGTTACATGAAAACGATTAAAATTGCATTATTCTATTAGATTTTACTAAACCCATGAAAATGATTCCTCGGTCTGGAACTTTAACCCTTAAAGGTTACCACGAGTGAAATTTCACCCCACGTGAACTTTTAATACTAACTTTCCACGTATGTTTATTAGCATTATCAATGGTAACAACATCACCATAAAACGCATCAATTCTCCCCTGCACTTTGTTGTAAACATAATAAAAAAAAAGTTAGCTCGGCAAGTGATATTTTCAGGGTCTGAAACCCTTGGTACAAAAATTATTATAACTTTTAAGGGTTAAATTCGAAGGAACTCATGCGAGTTCCTGCACGTAGTTAAGAAATACTCTTCCCAAAAAGCATGCAATTTTTTGAACTTTAAATCTTCAAATTTAGATTATACGTAATCTGGGATAAATAAATAAAATTTTCAATTTTCAGAATTTTTTAGAAAAATTAAATTTAACCCTTTCGCTGTTTAACAGAATCTGGTCAGAAAAATGTTCAATTTCTTAATGATTCATTCTAAGTAGATTTATTACAAGATAAATAAGATGAAAAAATATAATCTACATATACGATGTACGTACAAAGCAACGAAAGAATTAAATACTACGAATCATGCTTCCTTATGGTCACCATATTGGTACCATATTTTCGAATAATTTTTCACTTGAATTTATTTATGGAATAAATTTAAAAAAAATGCAATTCTGACAAACGAATTGTCCAGTTAACGAGTTAAGGGTTGAGAAATTCAAATCATCCCTTAACCCCTTGCACTCGACAATTTTTTGGCTAAAAATGGATAGGAGATCAAAAATTTTCTACTATAGAGTTGACGATATTTTCTTGAGCAGTAAATAAAACATCTATAATAACTAACACGTAGAATTATTTGATTTCGATACCTCTCACACCGTTACATTATCTTAAATTTGACATATTAATTAATATCGACGTTTGAAATTTTATCAAATGGCGACTGAAGGGAGTCTCTCGAGTGTAAAGGGTTAAATCACGTTTTTTGGAAATTTGAATTATCAAATCATCCCTTGAATCACATTTTCTTAGAGATTCGAATTACCAAATCATCTCTTGAATCATATTTTCTTGGAAATTCGAATTACCGAATCATCCCTTGAATCATTTTCTTGGAAATTTGAATTACCAATTCATCCCTTGAAATGTTTTTTGGAAATTCGAATTATCAAATCATACCTTTAATCACATTTTCTTGGAAATTCGAATTACCGAATCATCCCTTGAATCATATTTTCTTGGAAATTCGAATTACCGAATCATCCCTTGAATCATATTTTCTTGGAAATTTGAATTACCGAATCATCCCTTGAATCATTTTCTTGGAAATTTGAATTACCAATTCATCCCTTGAACCATGTTTTTCTGAAAATTCGAATTACCAAATCATCCCTTGAATCATGCTTTTTGAAAATTCGAATTAGCAAATCATCCCTTGAATTATGTTTTTCGGAAATTTGAATTTCCAAATCATCCCTTGAATCACGTCGTTTGGAAATTTAAATTACCAAATCATCCCTTGAATCCTGCTTTTTGGAAATTCGAATTACCAAATCATCCCTTGAATCACGTTTTCTAGAAATTTGAATTACCAAATCATCCCTTGAATCACGTTTTCTAGAAATTTGAATTACCAAATCATTCCTTGAATCATGTTTCTTGGAAATTCGAATTACCAAATCATACGACAGATGTTACCATCGTTGAATTCATGTCTTTTGGAAATTTGAATTACCAAATCATCCCTTGAATCATGCTTTTTGGAAATTCGAATTAGCAAATCATCCCTTGAATTATGTTTTTCGGAAATTTGAATTACCAAATCATCCCTTGAATCACGTTTCCTGGAAATTTGAATTTCCAAATCATCCCTTGAATCACGTCTTTTGGAAATTTATATTACCAAATCATCCCTTGAATCGTGCTTTTTGGAAATTTGAATTATCAAATCATCCCTTGAATCACGTTTTCTAGAAATTTGAATTACCAAATCATCCCTTGAATCATGTTTCTTGGAAATTCGAATTACCAAATCATACGACAGATGTTACCATCGTTGAGTGGCACAAGGATGCATGGTTAACTACTCATCAGTGAAGAGAATCTCAC
>NW_016909918.1:832013-851202 GCF_001483705.2 Eufriesea mexicana
CAGGCGTTTGAAATCTTTGGGTAAACGATAGAAAAATTTCGACTTTTGCAAACATTTTCCCGGGGGTTGCAACTTCGTTACACAGCGCGAATGCCATTATTTTCCCGGGGGATTGCGTGTCGCTAAAGTGCGGGCTCGCCGTTTCGCTTAAATGAAAGGCTCTCCGTTTTTAAGTTTTAACGACCTTTATGCAGAACCAATTTCGTCAAGCGTTAAATTGATACCGTAATTTCCTTCGCCGGTTTGCTGAAATCCAGTTTCGCGAAAGTTCGCGGCCGGTGTGTAACAGGGAATAACGAAGCGGAAGAAATCATTTCGAATCGTTCCGAAATATTTCGCGTAACTTTGTTTCGGTGTAACTTCCTGATCGTGAGAACTTTCCGCGGTAATATCGTTTTTCAGTAGCGCCATTGTAATATTATGTACAACCGTGCAGTCCAAACGGGATACCTAAGTATGATATAATGTAACAATGGCTCTGTATTTGAGGATAGAATAAAGGACACTGTGCATTTGTATCGTTAACGTTGTGTTAATTATTCGCGTATTTAATATTGTACTTAGTAATAGTGGTGGATGATAATACAAATTTTAGCGCGTACTGTACTGAATTTGTTAGATATATAAAATATATAAAATAATAAAAGATAGGAACAATGGGATAGGAAAATGAAATTTTTGAAACGAGAAATCGAGAAGATTTTGTATGAAAATTTGATGCGAGAGGTTAATGATCATTTGCATTACAGAAGGTGTAAAACGAAATTTGGAGCAGGGAAATTATTGGAAATATGATTTGAATATTTAATGAAGCTCAAAAAACTGAATTCTAATTATTTTTATTAAATTTTTATAGGACATCGGGAGTACCATGAATATTTTATACGTATAATAATAAATATTAATAATCATTTGCATTACAAAAGCTGGAAAAGTATTATATTTATTCATAAACATGTCTTATTCAAAGCTGCTGTTAACCAATTTTCATACGATACTACAGATATACTTCAAATTATATTTGCAATATTAAATTCGAAAGAAAATTGGTAAATTTTTATAACACTTCGTAGCGAGTAAATTAAATATTTTTAACTATTTTATAATACTAAAATAGCATTTGATAAAAAATTAAAAAATTGGGGATGAAACGTTCAGGGCAGAGAGAAAAGAATTTACGCTAAATTTTGTATTAAGGGAATTCCTGCGAACTCTTTCTTCGTTACATATTATTCCAAGTGCAACCTGCCCACCCACAATGTATTACCATTCACCCATTTTAATTTCTAGATGTTACCTTGTGCATCGATGCAGCTACTACGAGCAATGAGTTACCAGGGCTGCACTAACACCAATCACTTTTTCCCTTTTAATCTCAAACATAAAAGCGGGATTATCATAAAAGACCAATTGTCTTTCCAGCAAAAAGTTCAATTAAAATATAAGACAATATACAATAACTATTTCTAAATACAAAATATTAATTTCCTCAAGAAGGAGAAAATAATTTTCTAGGCTACAAGAATAGAAATACAATTAGAAGAAATGTATTTCACTGTTATTATAGTCTCAATAATAAATTTAATACAATTCCCCATAATTTGAGCATACTATAAAAATTGTCTAAAAAATCAGCTGTAGAGAACTGTATGTAAAATATATTTTTGTAATAGCAGATTTCCCAAAAAGATTCGAGAGAACATAACCTTAAAAAGTAGAATCATATTACGCAATACACAGTCAACATTATGCCTATAATAAAAAATCAACGTAAAAATCCTGCAAAAAGTTAACTGAGTTACCCATAACTGTAGAAAATAGAAAAAAATTAAAAAAATGTTCCATTTGCCTAATTTCTATAGTGGCACCGAAAACGGACACATGGCCATTGAAGATATTTCATCGTTGGAATCGATGGGAATTCTGTTCCCAGCGACGCCATTTTATTGGAATCCGGCCGCTGAAGATATCACCACCGTAAGCTGTCCCGGACGTACCAACCGGCGAGCATAATCCGGCAGCGGAGAAATTTTCTAATCCGCGAAAGACGTCGAAAATTCCTCGCCGCGTAATTCCATTTATTGGAATTCGAGCGTGAAAAGATCAACAAAAAGGACCCCTCGACGGGAAAATGGAACAGACCCCACTCCCTCTCTGCCCCCCAAACCGCCCACTATCCCTGTCGCGCGTTCCTTTCCCGCTCCCTCTCGATAAAACTGACCCACATTCGATCGGCGGGAAACGAGTCTTCGAGTGCATCATTGAGGCGCACCGAGCACTTATTCGAAAGACGAGAGGATGACACGAGCTGAGTTGCGAGCTTCGATTCGAGGTCGTGCACTCTTCTATTCCGCGGTAATGGGGTGGGGAGGGTGAGATGTGGTGGGGGGTAGAAAAAGAAGAAAGGGAACGGCGCAGGAGTGGGGAGAGTCAGGCGGCCGGGGACGACGGATAGAAGTGAAAAGAAGAAACGAGAACTCCTCGAGCAGTAATCACGATTAATTAAAGGCTTTAAGCTAACTCGAGATCTTACGCTTTCTAGGCCCTTTATGACACTTTCAATGGCTGGCTCGCCTTAAGGCAGCCTTTCAAGAGATTCCTTGTGAATTACGGGTATCATTGTTTATCGAATTTCCAGCGTTAATTATCGATCGAGGCCGCACAGGCCTTTTTAACGAAGAATCCCCTCTGTCGGGCATAATTTGTCGCTAGCGTTCGGATTCGTGGTTACGGCGGGTTTTTAATGTACCCGGATGGCAAGCTCGCAGGATTAACTGTGATAATTGTGCCCGTAATTATGAAAGTGGTCTGACAATGAGTCCAAAATCTAAAAGGGATGAATTTTTCGTTTATTTTGTATTGCGTCCATTTATTTTGCAATAACGCGAAAGTCTCTTCAGGCGGTGGTTAAAAACAGACTCGTTGGATTGAATTTATAATTCTGTAGTAATTAATTTATTTAATTTACCCGATATGAATCGGAAGTTGTAATACCTCGAAATAAAATGTACATGAATTAAGTCGCTTTCGTAATTATCGACACGAAAATAATTTTCGCGTTGAAAATAAAATTGTGATGCGTATCTGAGGTGTATATTTTCCTAGATTATTATATTAATAAATTTTACGTACAGCTGTTACATTCGAAAGTGTATGCTACGCTAGTTTTTAATTATTTACAAGGCCGTTACTTAAAATAAAGTTCTAGTTTGTTTCTAAGGTCTTCCCGTTGTATTTCCTTCATGATCTCGTCTTTTTTTAAATTTAAAATTAAATGATATTGCGATAATAAATAACTCATCTAAAAAAAAAATTGACCTTGATATTTATTGTTTCTATCTATAAAAATGTCAAGCAGTTAATAAAAAGAAAAGAGATATTTTATATATATTTTCAACGATGATTTGTAACCAGAAGTAGACGAATAGCCTTTACGGTGTAACCCGGCCTATTTTTCACGTACAATTTTTCGAATTCTGAAAATCCCTTACAACGTAACTCTAAATTTATTGTCCGCGTACACCCGGGGATCGATATTTTTACCTGTCATATAAGTGAGGAGGGAAAAACGAGAAGAAAAATAAATTCAGCAGCTGTCGAAGCAAATCCGGTTCAGTTTACACAGACGTTGGTTTTCATTAAGCTATATTCGCAATTTCCATCGCGGTGAATGAAATTTCAGATTTTTGGGAGTTGATGCTATTTTTTAAATGAACCCCGGAGCAAATATTCCATGTCTAAATATCACTGTATACTCACGGAAATAATCGAGGCAACGTTTAATTTTCACCGAAAAATCGAATTCCCTAGAAGAATACGAGTCGCGTCAGTTACCATTCTGACGAGGCAATCGAAAGCATTTAATGAACTAAATTTGGCCGAGTATTCGGGGCAGGAAAGTTTAACGCGTAACGCTAGGGAATTTCGTTTTATCCAGATGCCCACTGGCGGTCATTTTAACCTCGCTATTTACTTGATTTTATACTTGTTTCTAACGAACCACATTATTGACTACTATCTCGACAGATTGTATATAATAATTCTTTACTTTCAATTACTCGTAAACAGTACCTTTTTACAGTGAATTTACATCATGGTAACATAATGTAATTTTCATTTTATCCCTAAAATTCCATTAAAAGTAAGGTAGCATCGAATTGCAAATAAATATTTAATAATCGATAATTATTTCCAAGAATTAGGGAGGAAATTTATTTTAATAAATAAAATTATTATATTTTAATTATTTTTTCATCCAGTTATATAAATTAGAATTCATACACGATGGTGTCACAATTTGACAGTATGTAAAAATATAGTTATTGAAATTTTAAATATTCGATATATTTGAATATGAAGGAATATGAACGAGCGCTGAGTATCAAAGACGAATAATGAAAGTGTAATAAATGAACGAACAGCAGATAAATTAATTGTTACTAAGAAAGTTTGCAATGAAATCTTGTATGCGAATAAATTATCACGATTTAATTAGCAGAATTAATTGAACGCGAAAGAGCCGAAATTTATGCCTTTGATAATTGTTTAAGTCCTTCGTGCGAGTATTGCAGAGTAGTTGGAACAAATTAATTGTTCCTGACACTTCGCAGCCATCGTGTGTAGTTCAGCAGAACTCTGTTTATTGAGACAGTTTGTTGTTCAAAATCTCTGGACAGCGTTATAAACTTTCTGGACAAGTATTTCGACTCGCGGTCTTGCGAACGTGCAGTTTAACGTTCAGACTACTTGCAAGTAGTACAAACAGAGAACGGGTCGTTTCTCACAGATATAAAAACCAGGCACATAAACTGGTAGTATTTTTACAATTTATTGCCTTGAAAAAAAGGTGTCCTTTATATTAAAACTCTCTTTCATAAATTTAACTAAAATTAAACCTAATATTCTTAATAAACATTAATTTATTTACGATTCAAGGAGATGAATAAAAATACCTATAAATGCTTTAGATATACATATACTTAAAAAAAAAATTGAACTTTAAAAAGAGTTTAAACAAAGCTACATATAAATTTTCTATAAATTCCTGAAAGAATTTAATTAAAGATACTTAGGAATTTTCTATCCCTTTATTTCTATTTCAACGAATAAATTTTCTACATATAACCTCTTACTTAAATTAAACAGAATTTTTTTTGTATTTGTAAGATTTTTATAGATACTTCTTTATATCTATGTAAAATATTTAAATGGGAACACATCAATTTTCTATAAAACAAATCCTTTCATTTTTATTGCAAAACGTGTCGTTTCTCAATAAATACCAATTTATTTAAATTCAACAAAACTTTTATAGGATCACTTATAAATTCCCTGTAAATCCTGTGATTTCTATCGAAAAATGTTAAATGATAATCTGAAACACTTGTCAATCTTCTAATAAATATCTTTGTATTTATATTAAAAATATATATAGAAAAAAACGTTTACGAATTTTCTACTAAGTACCTCATCATCCATATTTAAAAAATTTTCAACGAAACTTAGAAATTTTAAAGACACTGATATCATTATCGACGAGGATCAAGGATGTATATCATGCACGTTGTTAGCATAATTTGAATTTCTAACTTTTAATTATTTTTAGTAAACGCTGCGTCTACACGTATACCGTGTCAAGTGTAAACGTAATGCAGATTTTCAGTGATATTCATTGAACCGAATTTTAGAGTGAAGCACAGGTATCTCGCGTATCTGGAAAATCGATTTCCTCGAGAACAAAGGCTCGTATGAACGATCTTATTCTACTTTCGTTTTTCTTTTTTCTTTTTTTTCCTTTCCCCTTTTTGAGAGGAGTGATTGAACCAGAATTCTGCTCGTTTATGAAAGCAGGAAGTTATAATTGATTACAGTACTTTTCATTCTAATTCGAGGTTTGGTAATTAATAATTGAAAGATCGGCGTCGTGTTAATAAAATATAATAGTTTAACAGAAAGGAAATAGAATTTTGCATATACACATAGACACGCGAGTGTGTAATTTCTAACAAGAAGTTATTGGCAACTTGAAAATTCAGGGAAGGCTGAAACTTTGCAGAAATGTAGTTCAAGTGACGCTAACAGCGAAACTATTGTTCGTGAAAACACCTCTTAAGGAAATTCTGAGTTTCCATATTAAGTATGAGATATGGAAAAATGATTAAATTGGAGGTCGTATGGTTTTGAATATTCTATAATATAATTCTGAACAATTTTTTACAAATATTTACATTCCCAAAATTTATCCCCACTACTATTAATTCCTTTCAAGCCTTATGTTTTATTACAGGTAAATACGTAGCTTTTCGAAAGTTCTGAACAATTTATTCAACTTTTATAGAAATATCGTGATCACTAATATTAGGAGAAAAACGATTATACCTTTGTAAATTAAAATTGAGCCATTTTTAATTTGAATTTTCTTCAACCAAACTTAAAGAAAATTACCATTAATTGCAATTTCTTGTTCAATTAAAAATAACAATAAAAATAGGTAAGAAAATAATGGTATACCAATAATATGAAGTATAGTAATTCAGTGACAAAGAGGGAAACAAAAGAGTCTAATATTTTTAGTTACATAATGTTTAAAAAATTATACAATCTTCAAAATTTTGTACAAATGTTTGTACCTGTTTCATAAATGTCAATTACTAAATTACTATACTTGCACTTGCGATTCTAATTAATTGTGATATAGTATATGTAGACTATTTATTCTTTGAAATTGCTTTCATCTATGGTGCATTAGAAATTCATAAATAAAACAGCAGCGTGAAGGACGTACTTAAAAGAATAAATTTCGTCTCGCGTACGCGAATGGATATTTAAATGACGCGATTAATTCGCAATTTAAAATTTTCCTAAGGTTTAAAATTTTTCACATCGTGCTTTCCATCAAAGTTTGTTACGGACAAGAAAATATGTTATAAAAAGTTCGAGATCAACGAAGTTCTAGATCAATTTCTTTGGAAAAGTTATTCGTTCACTTCTGAGCTACGTAAAAGCCGTTTAAGCTGTTTTACGCTTTCATTAAAGCTTTTATAATTAAATTCACGCGATTAATATTCTACAAAGCACGATTTAATGAATTCTAGTTTTAGTATTTTGAAACCATGCTTTATTTAGCGCAAATGTAGCCCACGGTAATTTAACTTTAAGAATTATTTAAATAGTTAAAATGGCTGGTGATAAATTCGCGGAATTTCAAATGGTGAACGTGCTTTTGTTCAGTTTTTCCGGTTTCAAATAGAATTTTAATTAAATTCCTACAAATTCAGAAATATTTAGATCAGTAGATTTTAGTAGGTTCGATATTTTCACTTTCATACTTGAAAATAATTTTAATACCGTTTTAGACATTTTTCTATATTTCCATATGGAATCATCTCAGTTAATTATTAGGATGAAAGAAAATAATTATGACTAATTAGCAGTTAATTTCAATGAACTGTTATAATTAAAATATAATACGTTGTATGTTTCATTTTTTCAAAATGAAAAAATATCTTCCGAATTTATTAAATTTTTATTACTAATGTTAATAAATTAATAAATACTTTTACATAGTTATGGTGCACTATATAATTTAAAAATATATAATAAATTATATAAATTTTAACTTTAGTTAATTTGATATAACCAGTAGATTTTTCAATATTTTTAATTGTTATAATACCTAACCAATATTTTTTTTGCTTCAGAAAGCTATTATATTTGAAATTTTTTAAATTCTATTATTATTCGTAAGAAAATATTCATAGAATAGTGATTGTATGGCAAAAATACACATTTCAATTGAATTAGGTTCTGTATATTGGTTTTCCACCGAAGACATTTCATCAAATTTTTTCAAATACATACAAAATAAAAATACCCAACAATTTGACAAAGTTCGCTCCTTTTTAAATAAAAAATTGAAAAAAAAGGAACAAAGTAAAAGTAGAAAAAAATGCAAAATATGCAAAATATGCAAAATATGCAAAGTAATGGCAATATTATTTGAATCTTCTGATAAGAGAAAAAAATATCTATCCAGAAACTTCGCCTTCTTTTTATAAAAATATACCTATCGTCCATGTAACAAGCTACTTCTATAACACGATTTGAGAATCGAGAAAATTTCTTCGCTGTATTATACGTCTACAATATTATTCGAGAAGCGGGGAAATCCCCGAACAACACGGCTTTTCTACACACGCTTTGAGGTGGAAAAATAGTCAAATCATACGGATTTAACCTAATATCGTTCGAAAATCGGAGAAATACCAAACAACACAGTATTCCTACAACACGGTTCGAGAATTGAGATAATCCCTATAAAAAGAGAATTTTTAAATGCAACCACCGTTATTTGAAATTTTTCATTCGACCACTATCGTCGGTAGAATTTATAATATCAACTCTTTGCATTCGTTATTTCAACATCTTTTAACAAAAAAAAACAACGATTCGTGATATTTCTGATATTTTTATCAGTGTCATAGGCGTGCTGAGTATTCGATGGTACAAATTGACGGTAGAAACGGGCAGGAAACGATTGTACGTGAAAAAATAAGTCGCAAAGGAAGAATAAAATTTTTTCGTTTGAAGCTTCGTTTGCGAAAAAATTGCGTTTGAAAATTCACGGAGAGCGCGTCAATTTAATCAAATTCCAATTTTATGGGGTTCAGTGTAAGTCATCTTTCCTTTGGTGCATCTTGAAAAATAGCGATCTTTTTATTCTATCATTCAACCTATTTAATATAGACAGAAAGGTAGTAGAAATGTTTAGGAATATGAGCAGACACAGACTATAGCGAAATTCGCAGCGTTAAGGTACGAATAAAAGAGCGTGTGCTCCATGAATTTCCAACCCCGATTTTCTCGGTAACGCAGCCTTAAACGAAAAAATTTTATTCTTCCTTTTCAACTCATTTTTACATACAGATTCGTTTCCTGCCAAATTTTACCATCAATTATTAAACTTACTGTATAAATTGACACAATAAACATTCCTATATCCATATTTCACACGTTATCGTAAACAATTCGTATCCGATTTTCATAACAATTTTGATTAACTACTCTTCCAATAAACATACACCCCTATCACATATTTATCCAAATATTTACTTAAATATTCAATAAATATTCGAACTTAATTATAAATAATATACTTTCCCTAGCTCTTATTACTAATCTTTTACTATACTATGCTATACTTTTTTTTTAAAAATTCTGCTTTCGTTTCAAATGCACAACACATTTGCATAAACATTCCCTGCCGACCAATCCCTCATCCGCCTTTCAACCGAGCCCCGAGGAAACTAATCTCATTAATAATATCCAATGAGCGAATTACAAAACGGAAGTCACGAAAGCCAATAAAAGTGGGTACAAATTACCTCGTTTACGATCCAGGCAATAACATTGAATTACACGGAAGGAAACGAAATAACGAAAAAGAAAAATGAAAAAAGGAAAACGGCGTGAAGAAGAGGGCAAGGGAAAAGGAAACGAGGGGTCGAATAAATCAATGGATTTAAAAGATTACGAGTTTCTTAGAAAGGATCGCGGCATCCATTCATTCATGAATCCGGCCGCACGTTTTTCGAACCGACCCGACCTAATATTTCCTCGCTGAATTTAACAATAATTTATTTGCGACATCGAAGACCCCCGTGGCGATCATTGAATTGCAAACGTTACGGCGACAAAGGTGAAATGAAGAGCAACGAGCAAGGGGGTGTTGCGCGAGGATCAAACGAGGTCCTGCAAGAAGTAAAAGGGTAAAGGATTGGATAGGGGACAGGAGAAATTCGGATCGAGCAATTTCGAAATCGCGGCGAGCTGGTGACAGTGAGGATGATGGAACTGGAGGGAAACGGGAAGGACCGTCTGGAAGGGACAGAGTCGAGGGCGAAGAGGGTAGCGGCGGAAGGGTGGAAAAATTGGAATGGAGAATGATTTTGAAAGCTTGGGTTTCGCTTGGCGAAGAAACTCGCGATTGAACATGCAATTTGATGATTTATGTAGGCAGGGAAGGGGTGAGATAAATTTTCAGGGCAGACAGGAAGGCGTGTGGACTTTGAAAATGGCAGACAGATGAATTATCATGTGATCATAGACGATAGTAACGTAATTCATGGACGAATTGTAATATAAATTTTTTTTTCTCGGTTTATATGACGGTGTGATTTCTGTGAGATATAAATGATTTGATGGGACTTTTTATGGGAGGAACGAGATGAATTCTGGAGGGAGGAAAGAACACTATAAATCATGGTCATTGAGAAGATATAACATGACTGATTGTGAGTTCGTTTTATAAAAATTATTTCATTGCTCATCACGGTTAATTTGATTTCAAAGAGTAGATTTGGTGATAAAAATAAAATTTCTATGAAACAAAATTTAATAATTTTATTATATGGGAAAAGATGAGATAAATTTAAAAAAAGAGAAATAGGGGGAAAATGTCTGATCGATGCCAAGAATAATTTTGAAAAGAAGAATATTCTTATAGTTCTAAAAAAAAAAATAGTGGTTATTGAGAAAATATATCTTGATCAATCATATTTCGTAAAAATCAGCTGAACATTTTTTAATTTTAATTTTATTTCAAGGAATAGATTTTGTGGGGTTCAAATAAGATATTAATTAAAAAATCTGCCTACGTACATTCAAATAAAGCGATACATAAATTTAATTCTACCTTTAGATCTTTTTAAATAGACAAGATCTTATTTCACTCAATTTCTAAATAAAATGAAATAAGAAAAAAATTAATGTTAAAGTATAAAAAATAAAAGAATGAAAAGAAAAAATGGATACAAATATTATCCTTAATTATACCCCTCAAATATCCCGTTCCCTAATAAGCAATGGATATATAACTTTACTCTAAAGGGAAATTTCGAAGACTGCCACAGCATCCAACAGCTGTTACTCTGTTTGAAAGACGCTTGCTACTTAATAGGCTTCGACTGATCTAATTATCCCCGCAATAAAGCATCGTAGTTAATGACCACGTAAGTAAACTCGACATTGATTAAACACGCAAACATGAAAAATTGAAAACGCACCGGAAACGAAATTAAAAAGAAATTGAGTATAATTCGACGAGAAGTATCATTGTCATTTCGATATCTTTCCGATAATCTCGGAATTATGATAAATATTTCATCGGAAATAACTCATTACGATTGGTTAATTACGACGAGGAAGGAAGAAAAAGCGCGGTAGAAAAAGGTAACAATCGAGCGACGGTTAATTATCTTTGCGCGCGAAATTTAAATATTCGTCGTTAAACAATTTCCAAACTCGGGCACCGCTTACCTAACCTCAAATAGAAAGCAAGAAAAATAACCGGGCACGAGCTAATAAACATAAAGAGCGAAACTGGAGCATAAAAGAAACACCCGTCGCGCAAGAAACATAATTGAAAATACACCCAAGATTACTTCCCTTGGAAATCGTGAAACCGCGAGAACCACTGAACAACGGCGGCAGAAATTCACAGAAATTAATCTCGAGCGATTATACGATCCCCCGTGGAATAAAACGTGACACTGATTAAACCAAAAAAAGAACACAAACCTGCAATTCAATCGACCCCAGCGGAATCCCAATTTGTTCCTAATCAACGAGTCTGAAAAACCGTCGATCTTCCTACGCTGGAAACGTGGAAAGAGCGAAATACGTCGAGAGGATACAAAAGCCAGGTCTGCACGAGACGCATTGACGATTCTCAACGCGACGGCGAGCGAGGAGTCACAGTTGAAAGTCAGACACGTACACAGGACTCGGTCGCGGCGTCTGTGTTAGTGAGCGAAAAAACGAGCGAGATCGTGTATCAAAACAAACTTCGCGGCGATCGCGTAGACCTGCCCTCGGAGCTTGTGCTAGAGAAAAGGACAGGGAACGTGGACCGAGCGAGCTAAACGTCCGGAACGATCGAACCGTTAGGTTCACGAGAAAAACATTGCGTGAGGAAAACAGTGAAATGCTGATATACCTGAGGATGATACATCGCGGCGGTCTTGCCATCTGTTCGGATGCTAGGAGGTGTAGAGGCGTTTGCAGTCGGCAGATTCCTCGGATTCATCGCGATCTCGGGCCCAGGATGAATCTTCCTGATCCCCTGGGTGCCGGCCGAGGGTCCCATGGTCGGGGCCTTCACCATCGTCGGCCGCACCCCGTGCTCGATCCTCGCTGTACCACGGTATACACGCAGGGAAGCAGGCGGGCAAGCACGCACGCACCGTACGGGCAAGCTGGCGAGCAAGCAAAAGCACACTGGCCAGAGCCGCTGCCGCCGGTCTATCGATTTGTCCTTCTCTCTTGTTGTTTCCCCTTCGCGGTACGAACGCGTGAAACGGAAGCAAAAAACGAGAAACTGTCCTGGTCCTGACGGTAGGACCCGGAGGAGGACCCGGTTACGGTGGCACTCACCACCCAGCGTCCTCGTCGACTATCACCACGCTCCGTTCCCTCCCTCGAACGTACATCGTCTCGTTCCGCGCCGACCTACCCCGACCTCCCGGCCGACTGCAGCGCCGCCGTGGACCATGCGCGAAGCCCGGGAGATCCTCCGTCGACGAGAGAGGTCTCACTGCGAGCGGTCGCGAGTCCGTGGGCGGGCTGCAGCGTCGGCCGGGGACAATTTCATTCCGTTAATGAACGATGCGTGAATGTTTTCATTAATTCCGCCGCGTGACGGAAGATGGCCGATCTCCCAAGGGGGCGCGGACGCGCGTAATGTTCCGTTTACGCCGCTCATTTCGCCACGGTCCTGCACTCTTTCGCTACTGTTTTCTTTACCTTTTCTTTTTTCTCCTATCGTAGCTTTCTCTCCAGCGGTTATTTCTTCGTCGTTTTTTCTCCCTGTGACGGTTTTCGTGTCGGTTTTCGATCCTGGTGGGTCGTTTTGCTTTTGTTCGCATATTTTTTGTGCCCGCTGTATCGCTGAATGGGATTGCAAAGGAAATTTGCTCGTTGTACGGCTGCGGGAATTTATGGGTTTTCGGATACGGGCGCGAAGAATCGATCGAAGAGGGAAATTGTACAATTACGCGTGCGGTGTGCGGGGAGTTATACGAGATCGAGTTAGCAACTGTTTCCAGGGGATTTTAGCCGTCTTTTTTAAGTTTAGTCGCTCGCGTGAAACGAGTAGACGCGCCGTTGTGTAAGTATATTTGCAAAAGGGTGTGTGCCGGAATTTATGGGTTTTCAGCGGCAAGGTTAAAGGGTAATTTGTGTAACTCTACGTCATATTGCTCACTCTTTCATTGGTATTCTTCGTTTATTTTCTTTCTTCGTGTACTTGTATCGACTGCACTTTCGACTGGGAAAATATGTGCACGAAAATTTATGGCAGTTTAGACGTGATATTAAACGATCAATTTAATGGAAAATTATTTTTTCAGTTTGACTACGTGTAGTATCAAAAATAAAAACGAAAATAAAATTAAAAATCAATGTAGGGTCCAAAATATTTGTTGTTTCTCGCCTTTTTAATCAATACATATTTGTAATCTTGTTGTTCCATTTCTGATTGGAAATAAAACCATTCTCTGTTATATAAATATCGTTTAATTTCATTTTTAATCTGCGCAGTTATTTTTTTCATAAATTGAAATTATAAATTGAATTATGAATTGAATTATAAATTCAATATTCACATATACCTGAACTAGCACTCTCTTTTAATGGATTTTATTTCGAGATATTTAATCACTTTATTCAAATGATTATCTAGAGAAATTCGATAGAGATTTTATTACAATGTGCGACGAAACTATATATGAAATATAGGTGAGGAAAAATTGATGAAATATATTTATATCTGTCTCTGATCCAAATATATGAATAAAACATTAACCTATGAAGCTGCTATATTTCTTATTCATCACTGTCATCCTCCTTAGTATTTCCGCTTTTCTATTCCGATACAGCTCTTTTCAGATTTTCTTTCATACTTTATATATCACTTCGTACACTTATATCTGCACGTGGTATTTTCTACCTAACTTCTGCATTTCGTTCATATCAATTTTTTGTAATCAAGTTAAAACGCTTTCAGATAAGAGCAAATTTAATGCGTTTCGAGCACGTAAATCTCAAAACCGACGAGACAACATGCAAATTCTCCTTTTATCCATTGCGTTTCCTCGCAACTTCCAACCATAATCCCCACATATCAATTTTATACTGTCTCGTGTATTGTAAATCTCGTTCTAAATTAGAGATTTTGTCACCCATAAATGAAAATTCAATTCAATATTATCGACACACTTAATCGTTAATTCAGTAATTTTTAATAGTACATAATTTCTCGTAGTATAGTTATTTCATTTCAGTTACTGTTAACCATCGTTCGTGTGTAATTAATATTGCGTTAATATTTACATGAATGGGACGATACAAAATTGTACGAAATAAATGGAAACCTTATATTATAGAAACGAATTTTCTATTTAATTTTAGTATTAAAATTATTTTTAACACTGGAGTCAATACTAGATTTAGTTTAGAGGGATTCCCTATAGTGAATTATTTCACATTACCTGTTTTCATATATAAGGTTTTAACTATTTCTCCTTCATCGTTTTCTTTTTCTTGGATACGTAATATTTTAAAAGCAGAGGATATTTAGATTCGAAGCTTAGAATATTTGAAAAATATACAAGTAGGAGTATACTTGGACATTTATAAAATTGACATTTCACAAGGAAGGGATTTCGCAGTCAATAGTGAACTTCTTGAGTACTTATCGCAACTATGCACGAATTTATTATAATCATTCCCAAAATTTTATGCACGATGAAATAAGTAAAATTCTCATTGTATATTATAGAAACGAATTTTCTGTTTAATTTTATTATTAAAATTATTATTTTTAACACTGGAATTAACACTAGATTTAGTTTAGAAAGATTCCCTATAGCGAACTATCTCACATTACATACTTTCATACGTAAAGTTTCAGCTATTTCTCCTTCTACTTTTCCTTTTTCATGGGTATATAACAATTTTAAAAGCATAGGATACTTATATTCGAAGCTTAGAATATTTGAAAAATAATATTATACAAATAATATGAAATTAACATTTCACATAGAAGGAATTTCGCAGTCAATAGTGAACTTCTTCAGTACTTGTCAGAACTATGCACGATTTAGTTATAATCATCCTCAAAATTTTACAGATAAAATAATATAAATAAAATTCTCCCTGTCAGCTGTAATATATCAAATATCGCAAGAATTGAAAATCCAGCAAGGAAGTTACAAAGCCATCCTCGTCGCTGTTCTCCAACCGACCAACCCCTAATAATGTCTACCTATGTTTACTTCCACGTCGCACAAAGAAGATAAAAAGAAGAGGAGAAACAGAGAAAAGAATCACCTCGAACCCATTACCCATATCAACAACCATATTCCGAAGTACTATCCAAGCTTCAATTTTGTGAACAAAAATTCCACCGTACAAAAGCCGCGTCGACCCCGTGGCGACTCGTTCCGAGTGTTCTCGTCGAAGGTCGTGGGGTGGAAAGAAAAAAGGAGGGAAAAAAGAAACACGAGGGATGGAAGAGCTCGAAGGCTGATCGCCGTGGCTAGGGTGAGTGGTTCATAGGGGTAGAGAGTTACAGATTAGGGGAAGGGACGGCTGGATGACAGAGATGGCGGTGGATGCACGGTAGAAATTGAGACAGCCGATCGTGATGGCTGTTATCCGTCGCACAATGACGGATTCGTTCAAATATGCCATCTAAGACGAAGTTAAACAAATTTTGCTTTAAAAATCTATACAACATACCTTATCTCTAAATCACTATGAAAATCCTTCAAATCTGAGAAATTTACTCCAAGTTCTTGTATTAAGTGATATCATCAAATAATAAAAGAAAATAATTTTTAACTTATTGATTTTATTTATTTCGACAAAATATTTTATAATATATAATATATAAATCAAAAAACCTCAATGCAGAAAATATTAATTGAACGAATTTAAATAATTATGCACAATGATTCGTTCAAATATGCCATCTAAGACGAAGTTAAACAGATTTTGCTTTAAAAATCTATACAACATACGTTATCTCTAAATCACTATGAAAATCCTTCTAATTTGAGAAATTTATTCCAAGTTCCTATATTAAGTGATATCATCAAATAATAAAAGAAAATAATTTTTAACTTATTGACTTTATTTATTTCGACAAAATATTTTATGATATATAATATATAAATCAAAAAACCTCAATGCAGAAGAAATTAATTGAATGAATTTAAATAATTATTTCGTAGTATGATATTCCTTGATGCAATGCGATGTACACAAAGTAACACCACAGTAGGGACACCAGAATTTAGATTCTTTCCTAAAACATTTTGAATAACAGAATTTGCATTTCCTGGTTACATTTGCTCTTGTCCGATGGTATATAATTCGTAAAATGTCTGTCAATAAGTCTAGATGGCTTTGGTATTTAAGAAGTACGTCATGTACTAATAGATGACGACTATGGTACATCTCCATATTTTTCGACACCATTTTCGATAATTTCAATGAGATAATGGAGCTCATCGAAGTGACCGCCATCTTTCTTATATAAGAGATATGCCATGTCTAGTGAATGTAAGAAAATCTTACGGTAATATTTTATTACTTGGTTTCTAGCAATTTCATAAGCTTTCATTTGTCTATCAGCAAGATCAACTCCTCCCATTTTTCGTTGTAGTCATCGATAACTTCCGATTTTGATATCGTTTTCCCACGTTTTTCTGTTTCCATAAATTTATTTTCGTGGATAGTACTCAACATAATTGCATCAAAAATAAAATAAACGTTTATCCAATATTCGTGCTATGAGAGGCCATTTTGTAATATCATGTTACAGGAAGATTATCATTTATCTTGAAAATGATGTATTGAAAATAGTCTTTTTATTTATATGATTGACTGTACCCTTGCCATATATACAGACGGCCATTTCGGGCCACCATTTTATTTGTGATTTCTAGGTTAGGTTCGCGAAAGTTAAGTTGCAGAGATTTTTGTGCAGATTATGGGACGTCTTTGTATTCGGGGAGAGCCATCACTGCGCGTCGCGTCGCCTAGCATGACGAGGTTAGGTGGCGCGCACGGGACTTCCCCGGCTGCCACTTTGTTTGTCTTTCCTTCGTGCTCACGCGCCCCGGATCGTTTGCGCTGCCAATATTTTCGCAGTCTTTAGTTAGCGTTCGACGCTCAGGGGAGAAGTCTAAGGTTCGCGGTCTGAGCGTATTTACGCTTCATCTGCCACCCTGACCTGACGGATGGGGTGCAAGTGGAGCGCGAGTCGACGCTGATGCCTCGTGTACACGCTGCAATTAACGTAGACCGCGATGGGAATATGATTTCGGGCCCTCCAGGCCGACTGCTTGCAGATTGCAACAGGGTAATTAGTGGGAGACGTCGAATGGATGGGTTCCTTGGAGAACGTGGGATTAACGAGAATAGGATTGTTGGACAAAGTGGCCGAGATGTCGATCGTCTGGTGGGGATGGAACGATTCTTAACCTCTTCATTGTGATATTTGTACTACTTTGATGGCCCACTTCGAATGATTGCTATTGTTTCACCACGGGAGTTTCAAAGGTGCTGGCGATGAGGATGTGTAACGTCGAGTGAAGATGAAGGGAAATTAAATTTGGAGGATATTTTGAATTCTGGGGATAATTAATTTTAGGTATGGATGCTATTTTTTAATTTTTCCTGTTTATTTTATATCAAATTTTTATTTTGGAATTAATTTATGTTCCTTTATCCTATTTTTATATAGAATTTATATTAATGGATTATAAATTGAAATCACATATTATACGACATGTATTTTCTATCTATTGTGATTTTAAAAAATTTGTCTTACTTATTTTATATCAAATTTTTATTTTGGAATTAAGTTTATGTTCGTTTATTCTATTTTTATGTCGAATTTATATTAATGGATTATAGATTCGAATATGATATTGTACATGTATTTTCTATCTATTGTGATTTTTTTATCATTTTTCGTGTTTATTTTATAGCGAATTTTTATTTTGGAATTAGTTTACGTTCGTTTATTCTGTCTTTATACATAATTTATATTATATTAAATTATATTAAACTGAATTGTATTATTTATATTATATCATTTATATTATATTAAATATTAATTATAGGTTCGAATGTCATATTGCACGATATGCACTTTCTATTTGTTGACATAATTGTAATGTGCTATTTACAGGAAATGAATAAATCAAGATTGTCAAGTGATTTTAGATAAAGAAATTTAGAGGATTCAGGTCAGATGATGAAGACAACTTTGAATGAATATATTTCTAGAATTATTCGTCTGTTTGCATCCATTGCATTGCAGAAAAATTTAGCATGTCGAATAATTGTACATAATAGAAATTTATTTTATTTTGAAAGAATTAATTTTCGAACCTGTGTTGATCAGATATTTTTCAATCCTTTCTATATTGAGTACTGTAAAGATATTCATCCTATATCTATTACATAACACCATAAAATATTGACATTTGTTTTTTAATATTCAGTGTTATGATATATCAGCTCATAAGGTAATTTTCTAATAATTTGTGTAATTAATGCAGCTTTCACGAGAATTGATTTTGTAATAACGAAATTAGATACGATTATAATAGTACAGCAGGGAATTGGAGAAGTTGATAGGAGCATGGCAAGCTATGGTAGAAAGACGACAAGGGAAATATATCACTGATTAATTATTGTACATTATATTCACAAACGTATAGAACTAGCTTTGATGTGAAAATCGTTTGTTGGGTTCTAGCGTAACTAATGATAATCTAATTAATAACGAATGTATTAATATAGTAAAATATACTCTGAATTATGATACTTTATTACGATTTTATTATTTTATCATTATTTTACTACGATAGTCCGTTATCATTATCACAATATATATTTTGTATTTAACTTATTTTCTAATATATTTTATTATCATGTTGTTATGACGATGCTATAATTAATCTAATATTTATTTATACTATGTTTGAAATATCAATATTATCTTGTTATCGTGATTATATATTTTATTTAATATTTATTTATATTATGTTCGAAATAAAATTTGAAATACTCCAGTGATCTCGATGAGTTCATGTTTGTGATTCAATTATAAAAC
>NW_016909918.1:851405-871758 GCF_001483705.2 Eufriesea mexicana
CATAATTCATATTATATTAAATTATATTAAACTGAATTGTATTATTTATATTATATCATTTATATTATATTAAATATTAATTATAGGTTCGAATGTCATATTGCACGATATGCACTTTCTATTTGTTGACATAATTGTAATGTGCTATTTACAGGAAATGAATAAATCAAGATTGTCAAGTGATTTTAGATAAAGAAATTTAGAGGATTCAGGTCAGATGATGAAGACAACTTTGAATGAATATATTTCTAGAATTATTCGTCTGTTTGCATCCATTGCATTGCAGAAAAATTTAGCATGTCGAATAATTGTACATAATAGAAATTTATTTTATTTTGAAAGAATTAATTTTCGAACCTGTGTTGATCAGATATTTTTCAATCCTTTCTATATTGAGTACTGTAAAGATATTCATCCTATATCTATTACATAACACCATAAAATATTGACATTTGTTTTTTAATATTCAGTGTTATGATATATCAGCTCATAAGGTAATTTTCTAATAATTTGTGTAATTAATGCAGCTTTCACGAGAATTGATTTTGTAATAACGAAATTAGATACGATTATAATAGTACAGCAGGGAATTGGAGAAGTTGATAGGAGCATGGCAAGCTATGGTAGAAAGACGACAAGGGAAATATATCACTGATTAATTATTGTACATTATATTCACAAACGTATAGAACTAGCTTTGATGTGAAAATCGTTTGTTGGGTTCTAGCGTAACTAATGATAATCTAATTAATAACGAATGTATTAATATAGTAAAATATACTCTGAATTATGATACTTTATTACGATTTTATTATTTTATCATTATTTTACTACGATAGTCCGTTATCATTATCACAATATATATTTTGTATTTAACTTATTTTCTAATATATTTTATTATCATGTTGTTATGACGATGCTATAATTAATCTAATATTTATTTATACTATGTTTGAAATATCAATATTATCTTGTTATCGTGATTATATATTTTATTTAATATTTATTTATATTATGTTCGAAATAAAATTTGAAATACTCCAGTGATCTCGATGAGTTCATGTTTGTGATTCAATTATAAAACGTAAATTAGGACCATTGAAACTTCGAAATGTTATAATTGCAAGTGGCATGTTAATTACGTAACACCAGTAGATTCTATCCCAAGGAAAGCGTAAAATTAACGAAATTAGACTCATTCAGGTAATTGCACTTAAGAAGGATATTAAAATTTAGGAGTGGCAAGGAGCATTGTGGCAAACGTGTGTTCAATGTCACAATATTGTCCAATTATAATCTGTTCTGTCTCTTAGCAGATTCTTTTATAAGTTGGGATGGCACAATACACTGCTCGAAACAATAAGAGGATCAAGTTTCTGGGTGCTCAGGAGAACAAACTGAACGTCAGACGTATGAAGAAGGAGGGTAAACATATGAAGTAAATGTCTGACTTGTAGAGGGTGCAACACATACAAGTGATGAATGTGTTATTGGAGAATATAAATTGAATATTTAAAACTTCTAAAAGATATTGAAATATTTTCCTTGATTATCTTGTAAATGAAATTATCTTTTATTTATAAATAATTTTGCATGACACAATGTTACAGTATTCCAAAATTATTTTAATTTATTTTATTGTACTTTATTGTACTTTTTATTTTTCATTATCAAAGCAATGAAATTATTGTGTTATTATGCATAATTTAATACTGTATATATATCTAATAAAATAAGATAGTATTATATAATAATGTAATAATGTTAGTAACACATTATAAATAATATATATAATAATAATGTCACAGAATATGATATTATTTATTATTCACTAATGATTCAAAATAACAAATTATTTACTTAATATAGTCAGTTAATGAACTTAATAGAGGGTAGAAGAAGAATGAATTATTATTGTAAAAAATTTATGAATATGCTCCTAATATAATTATAACTCATAAACCTTATAGTTTATACAAATATTAGACAAGATAAATAAAAGTCTCTGAAGAGTGCAGAGTATATTTTGCGAAGACTTCTTGGCCCTTCCAAATTGAACCTTCGAAGTTATTCTCTTCATCTAATAATGTTATAATTTCCTCAGTGTAATGTAATCAAAGTAGTTAAGAAATAAAACTGATTAAAAGTAGCCGCTCAGTAAAGTTTGCGATAAATCTTTTTAAAATAGCAGATTCAGAGCATCGCTAATTTCATAATTTCTTAATAATGTCGCGTGTATGTTAATGTTTAACGCAGGAATAGGACTGAAAATTATATTCCTATTTCTAATTAGATTTATCATCTTGATTTCAACTCACAATAGCTATATCATTCTCTAAACATATTTCCATAAGTCTCAGACAAAAGTAGAAAAGTACACTTGGAATTTAATAATATTTAATAATAATATTTAATAATAATATATTATAATACTATTAATAACTATTATAATAAATATTATATAATATATAATTAAACTACTCTGAGTACTACTCTAGACTGTCTATAGTATGTATAACTTGTTATAATTTTTAGTATATATAACATATATTAAAGTTTAATTCAATAAGAATACTCTTAAATATGAAATATTATAATTTAATATAAATATTATAATAAATTATATTACATATATGTTATACTACATATTATATTATATATTATATATACACACACAGAGATTGTATATTCAAAAAATAGATTATATAAAATAAAACAAAATATTCAGAACTGACGAAATACAAAATATACCATCCACAAGATTCACCAACTCCAGTCTCCATTATAAAACTACAAAAACCAGTTGACTACTGACTCTTTGTCCCATGAAAACCAGCCAAACAATTCTCCCCCACCCACGACTCCCGAAGCGAAAACCTGGGTACCAGTCTGAAACGAGGAAAAAGGAAAAATCATGCACAAAATCTATACAACCTTCCTTGCGATTGATTCGACGTCCATCAAAGAAAGAAACGTTCCTGCTAACGATACCGGCACCAACGTCATCGCTTTCCGACAAAAAGTACGGAACACATCAGCGCGCCGCCTACGAGTTGACGGATTGGCAATCTGAGAAAAAAAGCGTATCAATCGGAAGATATAATGGTAGACGAGCCGAGGAAAAAGGAAGAGAAAGAAGTCAAAAAAGAAGAAAAAAAAAAAGAAATTAGATCGTGTTTTACGTCATCGACCCTCCACGGAAGCACTGACGCCTACGCGAGACGGATGCCTACGCCTATGAGGCGGAGAAACATGTCTGCCACTATACAGTAGCCGTAGACAGTCTGATCCAGACTCAGCCGGCTCAGACCGTCGAAAACTTGGGCTCCGAATAGTCTCGTTGTCGATGAAAGACGCGCATGTGCGTGGTACTCTTTTAACGAAGCCTCGTTGGCGTCGACGCTGTCACAGAGACCATAACTTTCGGCCACGTAGTCGCTGCGTTTCATTCGACCGTGCATTATCCGAGGCGGCCTCTACATGATGCACTGCGTCCAACCAACCGACACGAGCTCTTCTATGCTGGTTTTTGCTCACGAGCGGGTAAACAACTCACCCGCGCGTTTTCACCGCTGTTCTTGACAATCGAAAGATGCATCGTCTCGGTTCACGATTCGGTCCAGTTGTTGGCAACGGTACAACAGTCTCGACAGTATATTCCTCGTGATGATGTTTTCGTAGTACGAGAGATTCCGCATAGAGGTCAGATATTCCACGGCTTCGGTAGAAACCTGACGTACCAACCGCGTAGCTCGTTGTTACCGACCGTGCGATGAGCGTACGAGTTCCTGGGTGCTACACGGAGGGTCCAGGCATAGACTAGATATTATATAGAACTGCTACTTGATAGAGAATTTGTGGTATTCTCTTTAATCGAATTTTGTTATTATTAATTATTCTTTATCGATCAAATTATTGATATTTAACGTATGGGAAGTTCATTGTGAGAAGAATTTGAATGTACTGTGTTTTCTTGGGGTTAATATTTTAGGGAGTAATATATGTCTCATTTTTCTCGGTTATTTTCTGTTATCTTCTGGATACTTTGCTTGACATCTTGGGCAGGTTAAAAAAGTTTCTCCACTCTCTCTCAATCTTCTAGTGTCTGGTTTCTTGTTCTTAAAAAATTGCATGAAAATGAGACAAAGTTTTATATTTCTCTAAATATGTAAAAATATCAATGTAAATATTATTTGAAATATAATTTACAAAATAGGAATTATTTGTAACGCAATTTATTTGATGGTTAATATCAGTTTGTATTAACAAACGTTCTTTTGGATAAACATTACTTTAAAAAGTCTTTCTAAAAGTTGTTTAAATAATAAATAAATTTCCTTATACAAGATAGGATCAATCAGCTGTAGAACTGCGGTGACTTTAGCCTGTTACATAAATCGATACGCAAGGGAATATTCACAGGTTCCTTGAAGCATTAATTTCTTCACGAATATTATATAAAAATATCATTTTTAAAAATTCATTAAACACGATTTATCGAATATAACGATAATTTTCCAAATTCTTCATGCTAACTTTAATCCATAGACCTGCAAAATTGAAATTTAGTTATAATTCTCCAATATAGTAAACTATTTGAAAGTTATGTTAGTTTACATGGAATTCCACATAGTTCCACGTATGTAAACTCATTTCTATGTGCAAAAATTTTAGCAATTTTGTTGTAACAGTTTCACGAAGATTCTATGAAAAGCATCAAAATTCCAATTTTCAGTGACAGATGACTAATTGCAATTGGAATTGGACGTTCGAAATTGTTCCTTTGATCTTTCACCAACGGGTCATGCCAGAGATTTGTATATCTTTCGCTTGTTTCCATTGAATGGTAAAATGTGTTTGTGTGTCCAGGAAATAGTGAACGATTTTCCGTACTCTGTTTCTCCTCTCTGAAGTTTTTCCGAAGCGTTTCCAATTTTTCAAGGTCAACAATTTTTTCTGCAGCTCAAAAAATATTTGTGAAAATGGTGAATACATATATAGTTATTAAAATTTGATATAATTGAAAATTTGAATAATTGATACGAGACTTTTGTGATATAAAATATTTAAATGAAGTTTATTTAATATTCTACTATTAAACAATGGTTATAAAATAATAATTTATTAATTTTATATATCGTATAATATTATACCGTTGCTATTAATTATATTTTATAGTGCAATATATTAAAAATAATATTATTGTGTTATTTATGTTGCATATAAATTAGGCGTGATTATTAAGGCGGATTTTCAACGCGATTATTCATTCAGAAAATTTGCGTGTATTGATTAGATCAGAGCATGTGTAGAGTTCATTTATTTTATTCCGAACTCTGTAAGGAAAAAAATAATTGAAGGTGGTGTACTCTAAGCACGATGTGAAATTATATTTTTAGTATGGAATATTAGTTACAATTAATGGTATACTGCTATACTATAATTTACATTCATACATTTTATGTATTCAATTTTTTTCCGTGGATTAATATTATCAACTTGATATCACATCAATTACATTACACTAATTACTATCATTAACTTACACATTATTATTACCACTACAATTATTATATTAGTAATATTATTAACAATGTAATGTAATATTAGTTATTAATATTATTATCGAAAATATTACTAATGTATATCATATAATTATTTCTAAATCTACTAACAATTATTGTTTAACAAACGATAAGCTGCAAAAAGATTGTACAAAATCGTAAAAAAAATATTGTAGAAATGTAAAAAAAATTGTATAAAAAATATTCGTATTAAATCGTTTATAATTAATTATTAATTCAGGAAAATGGTATTTCTGATTTGAATTATAATAACATTCTGACTTATGACTAATTTAATATTGATTTTTATTTATTCAAAAGTTGGTTAAGGTACAGGTACACCTAAGAAAATTTCAAACTTAAATTATTTTTAAATGATGGGTTAATCCAACAAATTTTATTTCTCTTTTTCATTCATTTCGAGTGTATTATAAGCTATTGAGATATTATATTATCAGACTTCATTCAGAGACGATTCAAGTGCATGAGTACTCCACGAAATTTTAAATTCATTTTTGCTTTTTTAAACGAAGCTACAAGTCGAGAAACTATTCTTTTCTTTTCGACTTATTTCTGGACAGAGAGTAACTTTCTGTACATTTCCACGCTCGTTATTTATTCAGAAGTTACCCAAGTGCGTGTACACCCGACAAATGATCAAGCTTGATTCTTTCCAACACTGTGTCTCAAATCGAAAAACTGTTTTCTGTTCTCTCGACTTATTTTTGGATGCAGAATAACGTCAGCCCATATGCAACATCCACCCAACGAATTTCCAAGCTCGATTTTTTCTCAAACGAATCTCCAAACCAAAAATTGTATAAAATTTATTTCTGCACTTAGGATAATCACCTAACCAGTTATGCTGTCGTTAGTCAATCGACGGTTATCCAAATTTTGAAAATTGACTATTCAGAAAACGAAGATTCTAACTGTGAAACATTATTCTCCACCTTTGACTTCTTTTTGGATGCAGAATATTTTCCTGATAATTTTTATGATTATCATTCATTTAATAGTTAGACAAGTTCATGCATACCCATAAAAATTTTAAAATCGATTATTCCCAAAGCAAAGACTAACCATGAAATATTATTCTTTACTTTTGTCTTATTTTTAGGAGCAGAATATTTTCCTAATAATTTTTAAGATTATTATTCATTTAATAGTTAGCCAAGTTCATGCACACCCATAAAATTTTAAAAATTGATTATCCTTAAAACAAAGACTCCAACCAAAAACATTATTCTCCATTTTCGACTTATTTTTGGTTGCATGATACTCTCCTAATCATTTCTAATATTATTATTCATTGAATACTTCGCTAGGTCCACACACACTCACAAAATTTTTAAATTTTGTTATCCCCAAAACAGAGACTTCAACCAAAAAACATTATCCTCAATTTTTGATTTACTTTTTGTTGCATAATACTCTCCTAATTATTTTTAAAATTATTATTCATTGAATAGTTTGCTAGGTCCACACGCACTCACAAAATTTTTAAATTTTGTTATCCCCAAAACAGAGACTTCAACCAAAAAACATTATCCTCAATTTTTGATTTACTTTTTGTTGCATAATACTCTCCTAATTCTTTTTAAAATTATTATTCATTGAATAGTTTGCTAGGTCCACACAAACTCACAAAATTTTTAAATTCTGTTATCCCCAAAACAAAGACTCCAACCAAAAAACATTATCTTCAATTTTTGATTTACTTTTTATTGCATAATACTCTCCTAATTACTTTTAAAATTATTATTCATTGAATAGTTTGCTAGGTCCACACACACTCACAAAATTTTTAAATTCTGTTATCCCCAAAACAAAGACTCCAACCAAAAAACATTATCTTCAATTTTTGATTTACTTTTTGTTGCATAATACTCTCCTAATTACTTTTAAAATTATTATTCATTGAATACTTCGCTAGGTCCACACACACCCACAAAGTTTTTAAATTCTGTTATCCCCAAAACAAAGACTCCAACCAAAAAACATTATTTCCAGATGCATAATATTCTCTTGACCAATTTCAATACCAACCTCCTAATTATTTTTAAAATTATTATTCATTGAATAGTTTGCTAGGTCCACACACACCCACAAAATTTTTAAATTCTGTTATTCCCAAAACAAAGACTCCAACCAAAAAACATTATTTCCAGATGCATAATATTCTCTTGACCAATTTCAATACCATTATTAGCCAACCAAATGCCATTACCATTATTTTCAATACCATTCAACAGTCATCCCACTTCATGCACTCCCAAAAAATCTAAAAATTTTATTACATCGAAATCAAAGCCACGAACCAAGAAATTATATAACCTCTCTCAACGTATTTTTCAATACTCGATAGCCCTCTCTCCAGTATAACATTATCACTGGCTGATTCTCAGTGACTAACCAACTGCACGCGCGCCCAGCAAATTTTCAAGCTCGATTTCCTCCTAAACCAGATATTGTACGAAAAAATCTCGCTTTTCCATTCCGATTTATTTTCGGACGTAGAATAATTTTCTGTTCGATTAAACAAGCTGTCGCGATGCAAACACTAACGCGGTGAACATTAAACCGAACGGTACTCGTGCGTCAGGGGTAATGAAAAATCTACTCGTTAACACTTGACTAATTTTCACACATATGAACAGCGATCGTCTTTTGATGGGAAAAACAAATACTCTACGGCTCGTTACCGGGGCGAAACGATTTTCGTCGGTTCGCGATTCGATAACTCGAACGTTCACAGCAGCACGCGCAAATAAACAGAGCCGAATTTATAGAACTGGAAACCACGCTCGCGTCGTGGGTTATTCCTCTCCGGGAGGCTCGAGCTCTTCGACCGTCCGCGAGGAAAATCATCGGCCATTTTCGATCCAACGGCGGATCGATCTATCGCGACGTCGAGGTGCGTGATAAATGTAAATATTAATTTCCCTAAAGTAATTTCTCCGTTTGTTTTACTCACTGCGGGTTAGTGGAGAGAGTGGTGGTATTTGAAGTGGTCGGAGGAACATGATTAACGAGTACAACGAGTAGTTGGGTAAGGATAATTGTTTCACATATTATCGAAGAAATAAATTCCGCGGAAGTATATTTGTACTAATCTATGCAATGCTTTGTGTGTTTTCAATCATCGGTGCCTGATGCGATGAAATGATGTGTTTGTTATCGATAAGTGAAGGGTTTGAGCGGAAGTGATCGTGATCAAGGAACTTCACCGCGGACTTACGCTTTGTTTATAGCTATGTTTTTCAGTGAGTAATTTCTGTGGCAGAGTGCGTATTGTAATACAAAATAATCTATGGAACATGTGTAGTAGATTTATATCATTATATCAATATACGTGTCAATATAATTAAAATATAAAAATATTATTATAAATTGGTAATACACGATAACAATATCGTTTGAAATATAATATTTAACTTGTATGTAAAATTTATGTATTATGTTAAGGTTTGTACGTGGAATATTAAATTGTTAATATAAAATAATGATATTATTTTGTGTCCAGAATTTTACTTCTATATATAATTACATATTATATTTAAATATGGAATATTAATTATTAATAGAGAATAACGGTATTATTTTATGCAAATTTGTTTAATATATAGAATTTGTATGTTAAATTTTCATATGAAATTATTTAATATTAATAATATGAAACAAATTTGTAATACAATATTTCTTCATTTTTTGGGTTTCAAATGGAGTTTCATTTCCTGTGTAAAATGAAACTTGCTACGTCGTGTGTTGGTATCTTCAATTTTCAATTGTTACTTGATTCTAGTATTGGAAAATTTTATTCTCTGCATGCATGCGCGCTATGTTGTAAAACTGTTTAATTATTAAGCATGGAATTATTAATGAACTATAATTGCATAAACTATATGGAATACATGATAATATTAGTAATACCTTAAATTATTAACTGAAGTAATTACCTCATTCTGCATATAATTGGCCTAATATAATACTAAAATACTATGAAATGATGAATGCACTATATGTATATAAAGTATGCACAGTGAAATGTAATATAAGGAGGTACTAAAAATTTCTGCCGATTTAAACAAAAATAAATTTCCAGTAACATTGTCATTTAAGTCCCATAGATCTGAAAATCCACTATTATTTACTCGAAATATTCTCAACAAATTAAAAAAAAAAAATTCATAGATCAAAGAACACCTGGAAACTGTTCACTCTAAATGCCATTAGTTTTGAATGAAATACGCGAAATGCGAAAATTCAAGAATATTTTACAAATACAAGTCGATTTGTTTACCACAGTCCAAAAATTCGTTGTGAATTTCGAAAAAATTCGAATTTATGTACCTACTGAATAATTACGACCCAATACACAAATTATAATAAAATATTAAATAGGAAAATTAATCTTTCTCTGGAAAAAAAGAATCGTGAAAAATTCAGAGTGAACGTTCGCTTGAATTTACAGACAGCCATTAAAAGGATATAACGATTTTACGTTTGAATGAACAGGGCTTCGTTTAAATTGCACAGTCGACGGTGGTTCATATTTCCCCGTGGAATGGTTCTTATTTCCAACCTATTTTCCAATCAATTTTCCCCGGCGGCCAATCCTTCCCAAGGGTGTTGTAATACTCGCCTCGGTCTCCTTTCACGTGGATTATAATAGAAAACTAGTTGTCGAGTAATCAGTGGCCACGGCAACCGTAATTGTGCGACGCTGCATTCGAAAACCATCCCCCTTGTCGTCGCAAATTTAATAACGCAAAGTACATATTGATTGCCTCACCGACATCCTCATCTTATACTGGAATTTCGTTCGATACGAAAATATTGACCCAATGAAGTGTAAAATAAAAGGAGATCCACGTGTACTACCATCTTCAACATCACTGCCACCGTTGTTACTATGGAATCAAGGTAACTCGTCTCTGAGTTTCTATTTCTGCCATTGATGAAAATATGTGATTGATTTTGATAAAATTAAAGTATCACTAAAAAATTATTATTATTATTGTTACTATTAGATCGAGATGACTGGTCTCGAAATTTTTACTTTTGCTGTTGGTGAAAACGTGTGATCGATTTTAATAAAAGTGACGCACCATTTAAAAGTTAATGTTACCATTATTATTATGATATCAAATCGAGATGACAGGTTTCAGGTTTCTATTTATACTATTGGCGGAAACGTTTGATCAATTTTGATAAAATTAAGGTACCAATAAAAAATTGTTGTTACCATTATTATGGTATCAAATCGAGATAACAGGTTTCAGGTTTTTAGTTTTACTGTTGGTGAGAACCTGTGATCGATTTTGATAAATTAAAGTATCACTAAAGTATTATTGTTACCATTATTGCTATAAGATTGAGATGACTGGTCTCGAAATTTTTACTTCTGCTGTTGGTGAAAACGTATGATCGATTTTGATAAAATTGAGGCACCATTAAAAAATTATTGTTATCATTATGAATACTAGATCGAGATAATTGGTCTCTAAGTTTTTACGTTTGTACTTTTGTTGTTGGTGGAAATGTGTGATCGATTTTGATAAAATTGATTTTCCATTAAAAATTATTGCTACCATTATTACTATAATATCGAATGGAGATGATTGGTGTCCGAATTTCCATTCTTGCTAATGGTGTAAGCATTTGATCGATTTTGGTATCCGAAATTAATGTTGTCACACGTGTGCCAGTGATTATGAGAGTGTCCTATGTAATTAAGGTTTAAATATATCATGAATTCCAAAAATTAATTACGGAACTCGATTTAACGATATCAATATTTTGTTATTTTGCCATAAACAGCTTTATTTATTATATAAACGAAGACAGGATAAAATATACAATGAAAACATTTATTTTGAATTGGATCATATTGAATCGTAACAAAAATTCGCAGATCATTATTCTGTTTCTTAACTTGTTCCAATAAGTGCATATAAATAATCAACATAATTAATAAAATAAATTCCTTTGAAGTAGAATTAATTTCTATTAATCACGAATATTCGAATGTAAATAAACACAATTAATTTACAATATCAATAACGATAAAATATATCTAATAAAGGAAATATAATAATAAAAAGAAAAATATTCAATATTGTGAGTCTCTTGACAAAGTATTGAATGTAGACAGAGTATAGTAATTTTTCTGAAGTACAATAACGATTTTCAATTCTTCCATTATTATTAAATATTTCGGTAAAATTAAATTCAACGGTGGATTGTACCAATTTCAGATATAAAATATTTTCAGTAGCATGTAATAATAACATTTCTATAATTAATTCACAATTATTTTGGTTTTTCAAAATATTTGTTTTCAAAAGTGGAAAAAAATATTTCTAATTGTGTGTATTATATATGGAATCGAGTTTTTCTCAGGATCATCCTCACGGACGAACCAATTTATGTCGATACCCTAAATGTCATACCTGAAAAAATTTCATTGGAAAGCTACGTTATCCCTTGCCCTTCTATCCGAGCTTCGCTAATTTAATCCTCTCGCGAGTAACCAGCCTTCTTTCGCAATTTTCTTACCAAAAGCATCACAACCACTTACGATAAACACTGTCACATTACACCAGCCTGAGAGAGATCGTGAAAGGCACCTTCCTCTTGCATGTCAAACAAAATCCACTTCGTCAAACGTATTTCAAACTCGCACATCTCGTCAAAAGTTATTTCAAAATTGAAGGCCTCCAAAATACTAGAAAATTATGAAAATTGCAGGTAAATCCAACGATCTTTCAATCTTTCCTTTACCAAGCACCACGGAGCATAAAACATCTCTAATATTATACAAAAATTCACGCAAATAAGAATTTTTAATTTCTAGTTTCTGAAAATTAAAAGTCCCTGATACGAATTTTGAATTAATACTCGAATTAACGAGAAATTCGACGCAGCTGGGAAATTGCTGCTAAATTTTTTGCCTGGGAGTATATATCGTACCACTATCATATACACACCACTTGTAAGACGTCAAGAGTTGCACCCGAACGTAATGACTCCCGCTCATTAAAAATACAAAAACGAAAACAGAGAAGCAGTAGAAATGATTGCTCTCAGACTTGTTATTAGGTTCAATCGCATATAGAAATAAGATCGACGACCTATCGTCAGTAATATGTCTTTTGTGTCTTGCAACTAGTATCTTGCGTCAAGTATTAGGGTGTCCGGTAAGTTCGTGCTGAATTTCGGTAGGTGGCGTAAGGACAGGTCTGAATATATATATATATGTGAATGGAATAAGTGTGGCTCTGGGAAACGTCGAGTGTGTCTGGACTTAGAATGAAAGTGACCATGTGCGCAAGGATCGACTGCAAGGATTATAGTGAATGGAATAAGTGTGGCTCTGGGAAATGTCGAGTGTGTCTGAACTTAGAATGAAAGTGATCATGTGCGCAAGGATCGACTGCAAGGATTATTTATGGTAGAGTCGAGTGAAAGTTTAAGGATGCGTGCAGAGTGGTTGAAGTGCCTGGCCTACCGAGGTTGCGGGAGAAAGGAGCATGACTGGAGAAGAAAGTCAGGGTATGAACGAGGAGGATGAACGGTTTAAATAAGGGTGCAAGGGCGCGGGCGAGGACAGACCTTCACGGTCTTCAAGATAGCGTCTAACAAGTAAAAGTCGAGCGTACCAGTAGCGAGTCTTTAGTTTCGTGGCTGATAATACAAGTATAAGCTTATTGTATTTTAAGAAGCAGTAAAACATTACTATAGCCAATCCCCACAACTCTAGATCCTACATATATGTAGTATGGCGAAACTGGTTTCGAGACACCGAAAATTCACGAAAGAACAAGAACACAATAACACAAACTCAAAACTCGTAAACTGATTTAACTCAGGGAAAGAACACCAAGATAACGAAAACACACAAAGACGAACTCTTTTAAAACTCTCTTTCCAACACCAAGCGACTCACGCTCGTGCTGGTCACAAACGATTTTCAAGGACTCTGTTTTGGTTGTCAAGGACCACGCTTTTTATGCTTTCCTTAACCTAGGCTTCACCTCCCCGTAGAGGAGTCACGCAACTTAATTTTGTTATATAGAATAACTTTTCGATTTGCTTCTAGAAGATATCGATCGGTTTACAATTTATTTTTGTTGGCAATAGCCGATTCGCGATTTCCTTTGGTATCCTATATATACATATCAAAATGATTGAAAACAAACGACATTCGTACATATCGGAAAAGACGGTACTTCAGGTATATTTGGAAAAATTGGAAAAATTGGAAGAACGGAATTTTCAAGTTGCCTGAAAGATGGAGAAAGGTTGTATTTAAATCTCCCGCGTTTCAATTTTCCTTTAAAAATCGCACGAATTTTCCGGACCACCCAATATCTTGTATCTAGTATCTTGCGCTATTTCTGATCTGACTAGATAAAGCACCCAACAGTTACTTTCGCCATTTTCTTTTTTTTTTTATACGTGGTGGAGCTCTTCGAAAGATACCTCATATTCACCTAAGTGTCACACGAGGTAAGTGAAACTTGACCGGAATGGGCCCCCCAGAATTTTGGTTAAATGTACCCTAGCTATAGAGACCATAAGCGAATATTGATCATGGCTTTAGACCACGTCAGTTTTAGATATTTTAGATATACGTTATCCACCACTACAGCTGAACCAAAGTTCTTCACTGCTCTCATCGAAACGACGAATTTTTCCTCCACAGCTCTCGTCATCGTCTCGGTGCCTCTCATCAGAACCCTTCGGAAGCCCGAGTTATCATCCGAGCTCTTCCCTCTACCATGCGATCCATGGGACGCCGGGAGGATGAGGAAGCTAGATGACGGCAGATGGAACGACCGTGTGATCCTGAACGTAGGTGGCGTGAGACACGAGACGTACAAGTCCACCCTGAAGAAGATCCCGGCCACCAGGCTGTCTCGCCTAACCGAGGCCTTGGTCAATTACGATCCCGTTTTGAACGAATACTTCTATGACCGTCATCCAGGCGTCTTTGCTCAGGTGTTGAATTACTATCGCACCGGGAAACTTCATTACCCGACGGACGTCTGTGGCCCTCTGTTCGAGGAGGAACTCGACTTCTGGGGCCTGGACTCTAATCAGGTTTGCAATTACCTTTTATTTCACTCGGCAACGAGTCCGCTTCGAGGAAATTCTTGATAGTCGGTGCAGTCGAGTAGAGGGAGCGATGGAGGGGAGAAAAGGGGTCAGTGAATGGTTCTTAACCGTTTGAGTCCCAAGCAGCGCGATCGCGCTGGTCAGATTTCATGTCGGGAAGACCCAGCACATTTCGAGCGTCTTCGACAGCTGACGGTGCGTCACTGACTGTCGAAGTCGAAGCGCTATCGCGTCACTTGGCCATTCATCGCTGTATATCGTCACTAGGTCGGTCTTAGTTGGCGACGGTTAATGACGGACGGTTCATTGAGGAAGGTTGTGTATAGTGAACTGTATTTTAGTAGAACTCTCAGATAACTTTACTGATCTGTCGGATAACTTTACTGATCTGCTCTCGTGACTGCTCTGTCGGTGGTTATGTATTCTTCGTCTTCCTACTGATTGGTTGCGAATACTATTGGGGGTGTGTGTCAGCTCTAGCGTACTTCGGTGGTGGTGGTTGTTTAAACAATCTAGGTCCCTATGTCCGCCGCCTCAGGGGTGACATATCATTGCTTGCTGGGGTATACCCAAGTGAAGGCTTAGGTAACAATGAGTGTAAAAAGTCAAGGGAAGGGGCTGACAATAAGGACATAAAAGAGTCCTCCGCTTGACCTGAGACAGAGCGGTCCTAGGGCCGCAACACTGGTACTTGTAAAATTTCAGAGCTTTTATTTTTAGCTTTACAGTCCTAAATAAAGGGATGACCGGAGTACCGAAAACAACCTTTCACGAATTAACAATCGTCATAATATAAACGAAGCGCTATCGCGCCCCTTGGGATATCTCGACATAAAATAGAAGAAGCGCTATCGCGCTGCTTGGGTCCTTTTGTAACCACTTAGAGGCAGCGCGGTCGCGCTGCTTGGGATACTCCGACAATGCTTCCTCAAAACCCTCCGGGATTCAAACGGTTAAGGTGTTAGGTTTGTTTGGTGCAAAAGGGGCGTAGGTGTCGCTGGTGTTTTCAGCACGGAAATTTTAGTTCACAACCGGTTGTTTCGCGTATTCGCGTGACGAATTCGTGCACTCGAGAACGTGATACTTGGGGAATAAAGTGAGCGAAGGTTTGTTAGGTGGTTACGTAAGGTGTTACTCTGCTGGGAAATGTGGAGTGCAGTGGGTCGTTTAATTGTCGGGATATTTGGTTTCGAGCGGTGTTATTAATTTTTTGAAAATATAGGGGGTTAAGTATTAATATTGATAAAATATTAGTATTTATATTTATTGTAGTATTAATAATAATAGGATATATTTATTATATATATTATAAAATGGTTAAATATTGTTGTCTTTGTGCAATTTTAACGAGTAGAGTGTTTCTTGAATGAATTTATGTAATTGATATGCATGCGATTAATTTAGAATTAGTATTGTCATTCCTGGCAATGAGTAACTGGTAATGATACTTTCAGAATTATTTTAGTTAACGCAGAAGTAATTGATTTCAGTTATTAATGTCATTATTCAATAATTCTAATTACCAAAGATGTTATTAAAATTATTTTATATAATTGACGAATAATCGCTTTTATTTCAAGTAACCAAAAAACTATCATTATTGAATTACCATTATTATTATTCTTGTATCTCTGTATAAATTTTCTATTTATATTTAGTAATAGTATCCTGAGAATTCTTTTTAATAATTAACGAGTAATTAATTATACGTTTTCATTATTATTTTTAATTAATTTCAATTGGCAAGGGAATTTATCAGAAAAATTTTGTGAGAACAATATTACATTAATAGTGCTAATTAATCTTACATAAATGTCGTGCAACACGTTACTCAAATTCAGTAGCTCATAGTAATAGTCAACGAATTAATTCAAGAATGTTGTAATATCAATTTTTATACCATTAGCATTATATTTATTATTAATTTTTGCTAAATTTCGTTATTTATACATACAATGAACTTCGTTGTCAATAACGGTTACGGAATTGCCAAAGCAAAAGTCTGGACGATGATCCTCATTAAAACGATGCGAAGTAAAAAAGCTGGGATAATGAATTTACTAATCAGGTATTCCATTAAACGGTCGTTCATTCGGCACGAAATAGCGTGGCGTTATTTCATAACGGCGTTAACGATTCCGCATAACTAACGTTGATTGCCTGTCCATTTCCTGACTTGCAGCGCGGATACAAATGCGCTTTGATACCGCAGAAAATGTCTCGTTCAAAATGCAGAAACCATGCAACCACTATCGAGCCAACGGGTCGGAAATGTTTGCCCGGCGACAGCTTGAATTACACAAACACCTATTGTTGCCTTTGATTTTGGAATCAGATCGACTATGCGTTTAAGCTGTCGCTGATTGCCGAACGAATTCCAAATCTCGTCGATTCACAGTGCCTCGTAGACTTCCTTCCCTTATTCCTTCGTTACATGTGAAAAATTTTTTCTTTTACATTCCTCTATTACGAGTTTTTCACCGTATCATTAATTATATTTATTGGAGTGGGCATTATAATGTCGTGATATTGGGTATAGTGATTTTCGATATGGAATATAGTGATTTGTAATGCAAAGTATTTTGTATCGGAAATTTCGATATAGGGTATAGTGATTTTCGATGCAAAGTATTTCGATATAGGAAATTTCTATATAAAGTATAGTAATTTCCGGTACAAAGTATTTCGATATGGGAAATTTCGATATAGAGTATAATAATTTCCGACACAAAATATTTCGGTATTAAGTATAGTGATTTCCAACGCAATATATTCCGATATAGAGTATAGTGATTTTCGTCATAGAAATTTTCGATATAGAGTATAGTAATTTTCGCCGTAGAAAATTTCAGTGGAGAGTATAGTGATTTCCGATACAAAGTATTTCGATACAGGAAACTTCGATACAGAGTATAGTGATATAGAGCATATATGTACAATACTCTTCTTATATTAAAATATTAAGCAGAATACCGATAGTAGTTCTACTGAATTTTATTATTTCAAAACGTTCATGAATTTCCTTGCTACATAAATAAGTGAAATCCAAAGCAGAAAATTATTAATTAAAGCCTGCTGTTCGTGATAAAATATTCTGATTACAGAAGGAGGAAAATAAATTCGCAACAGGACGTACGACAAAATGTTCCCGGAAATTGAATAATTTACATAAATCGTAACAAGTGTCTAAAATAAGTTGACCGCGCGTTTTGGTATCGTTTTACGTCATGAATAATACATTAATTTAATTAAATCGATAGCTTTTGTGGGCGATGATGTGCTGCCTCACTTACTATTAATTATTGCAGATTTGAACTGCAACTGTACCTGAAATTTTCTCAATGTCGTTCCAATTATATCCTATCAAACTATTTCGGACACTGCATTTTCATTACTTTAGTAACTCCTGCAATTGTAGTAATTACTGCTTCGTATTACTCGCGTATGATATCTCGATATTCCGTTGCATTTGCCAAATAATGGTCGATATCGATAACAATTTACAAGAAATATTTTAATTGGAGGTTAGTTGAAATTTATTCGAAAAATATTTTCGAATTCCAATAGCGAATAATTCAGTAGTTATATGCACTCGAATAGGGAGATCTTCGAAATTTAAATTCATGACTGTTTCATATATCAATGCAATTCATGTGATTCCTTTTGCGCCTTACGTGACACGTGTGATGTGCCATTACTCTGGTGAAAAATCACTTTCTCACCACTGCTATTCCTCCTCCTAGTTTTCCTAACCTAGTCTGAATTAATGGTTTCGTCTCTTAGGAACAATTTAAACTGCAAAAGTTTCTCGACAATTCCACCAAATATAGAGAATTTTACAATACATAACTGTAGATTGAGTTTTACATGTTGTGCAATATCATTTTATTCGATAATTGTAAATATCGAAGTCATTTTTCAATCTAGTTATTAATTATTTTAATCCTTTATAATAGAAATTTTCTTTACAGAAAGAAAAATTTTATTATATAACTTTATTATAACCATATATGGATGACTTTGGTAACAGAATAGCAGTATAATAATAATACAAGATGTCAATAGTGTAGAAACAAAAACACAAAATAGATTTTAGAACGTATAAATCAGATGGGTTGGTAACTTTCAAGCCACATGGCATTATAGAGGTTAATAGTGGTTCTGTGCTGCAAGCAAGTAAATATGATATAGTTGGTCGACTCGATATAGCGTAGTCGTAAATTATAGCGCTAGGTGGCGACACCCATCGGTGCAACCGCATCTAGGGTTATACGGGTTAAGCAGAGGCACTTTAAACCTTGGGTTGCGTGTGTTATTTGTGAGTTGATATTCTGGTTACAGTTTACTGCTCATTCTTCATTACATAAAGTGTCTTGAAAGCTATATTTACATATGTTTATATCTCTTAAATATTCCTTCGCCATCGTACAATTAAAAATTTCATAAAATTTCAAATCTTTCTACTTTTTTTTTTACGATTATATATCAAGATAAAAATAATTTTTAGCCTAATTTTCCGAACAAGAATACTTGTTACGCGAACAAGACCGTCTTTGATTCTAATTATACGACTAACAGACCTTTCTATTCCAACAAAGAAATTTATTATCCACACACGAAGTTTACGTGAGAACTATTTGGTTCCTTTTCAGAATTTCATCTATTTTCCGGATGTTTAGAGAACTATAATGTTCATACTTGATAGTTTTCAAATAGATACTCTTGAAACTGAAAATATCGATAGTTCTATGATCGAAGGAAGGAATATTTAAATTTTCTAAGATATATAATTTATTCATGAAAAATTAAATTTATTTATTTCTTATGAGGATTTCCAGGGAATTTATTTGCAGAATACTTGCGCAGTAAACGTGAAACGCAAAGAATCTCGGAGCTCACGTCTTCCACATTTTACCTTTTGCTTAATTAATGATGCAATCAATATCGATTAACCTTTACCATCCTCTCCTGATCTCTCTTTCTCTTGACGAGTCTCGAGAGGATTTTCTCGTGCTAATTAATACAGAGTTATTAGCAATAATTAAGAATAAGTGGAATTTGAAAATTATTTCATTTTAGAAGAATTTCAGTATTATTTAACGTTAACCTGAAATGAGAGAATCTATTTTGCCATTTTTTTCTTTTTGATTATTTTTTTCTCTTGGAATTGTGAGTACTTCATTAGAGAAATGTAAATTAATTGAGAAATCTCTTTGGATCCTATATCTGTCTCGATATAATAACGAATTTATATTACGACTCCATTTTGACCAAAGAAATATAAAACGATATATTGAAAAAGTTCACAACTTGTTTAATTAATTTTCCAATTTGTTAAATTAATCAGCTGGTGGTATAAAATTTTGCAGTATGTTTCTGGTGAAAATAATTATCTTTCTGTGTATTGTAATTGAAGCTTTTACTTAAAATTGTATAGTACGCGAAAATTAGTGTGCAGTGTATACACGCTAATTAAAAAATTATTTAAGGAAATGTCATGAAAAAATCAAATATTTCTTTAATTATTTTAAAGGTTTTGTATTTATTTATGTAATAATATAATGAAATATTATTAATTATGTTGTATACAGAAAATTAATTTATTATTTTATTTAATTTATTATTTATTTATTTCTATTAAAAAATTAGAAATAAATAAATAAATA
>NW_016909918.1:871772-928785 GCF_001483705.2 Eufriesea mexicana
CTTGATTTATATTTCTTATTTATGCTAGAATACAGTATTTGTTTTTTCTAACCGGGAAGAATAAACAGGTTTAGAGCAAAGTCGATAAAGTAAACTTTTATCAGATACATAATATACAGATAAAAATATACAAAAATCGGAATAATGATATTTTTAATTTCCACAATATTTTAGCTCTGTTCCTATCTGCCACAAACCAGATCACACTGTACATTAATTTTTAATACTTTTTGAGCATGGCAACGAGATTGTATCACGAAACTAATTCGTATTTTAGTTACGTTTTAAGCTTCTAGAACATCTTCGCTGGAGGCAATCTCGTTATCCGGAGAATACATTTCTAATTTAAAAAATAATACTGACTTTAATACAGGATAATATAATATTTAGAATATTTTAGTACAGTAACAGCACAATATTACTATACAGTGACGTACAGCAATAATAATACAACAAATAATAATATAGCCAATGCTCTAGTACCAAGTATAATATTATACTATAGTGCAGCTACTCGTTGCTATATTATTTCCAGAATATCACCATTACTATAGTATATCCACCATACTCTATATAAAATATACGTCGTAACAAATATAACAAAATTCAAACACCCATAATTCATAATAACCTCATAATCCCAAATTTAGAATATTTAAGTACAGTAACAGTACAATATTACTGTACAGTAACGTACATTAATAATAAATATAGTAATAATATAGCCATGGCTCTAGAATCAAGTATAATATTATATCATAGTGCAGCTACTCGTTGCTATATTATTCCCAGAATATCACCACTACTATAGCATATCCACCACACTCTATGTAAAATATACATCATAACAAATATAACAAAATTCAAACACCCATAATCCATAATAACCTTACAATCCCAAATTGAATACTCCACCCAACCCATCATCCCAAATTCTAAAACAATTAATTTCCCATTTCCATGCAGCAATTTCGCCGAACCTATACTCCGTTCAACGAGAATTGGCATGAAGTATAAACAAAATCGTAACATAATCGATGCTGTGGACGTAGGTAAATGGGTGCTGAATATGGATGCTCAGGGTCGACTTTTGGAAGTCCTAAACGGGGGTCCCTTCGTATAAAATTAGCCAAAATTTTGCTAGAAATATTCGATATTTGGCCTGGATCAACTCCAGACCAGGTCCGATGTTTCCACCCTGGTCTGATCACGAATTGTTCACGTGCAGCTGTTTATATTTCCTATCAGTTCTCGTTGAACTTAGGAAATGCAGTGATATCTACACTGCAGCTAATTTCGTTGCAGGTGGAGCCATGTTGCTGGAGCACCTACAGCATCCACAGGGACACCCAGGCAACGCTGGCAATCCTCGATAAGTTAGACGTGGAGGGTGAAAAACTGAGCGACGAGGAGATCGCGCGACTTTTCGGGTTCGAGGATGAATACAACAGAGGGACCTTGACAAGATGGCAGAAAGTACGGCCAAGGATCTGGGCTCTGTTCGATGAGCCGTACTCGTCGACCGCCGCCAAGTGCATAGCCTGTATTTCAATACTTTTCATCTGCCTCTCGGTCCTCTGCTTCTGCCTCAAGAGTCACACGATGACGAAACAGTCGAGAAACAATCAACTTCAAGGGGAACCGGTGCGTTCGGAATCGGGACGGAACAGGGATGACGTCGACTCTTACCCGGTCTTCTTTTACCTCGAACATGCGTGCAATGCCTGGTTCACTTTGGAAATTACACTGCGCTGCTTGGTACGTACCAAACTCCCTCTATTGTTGCCTCGCCGCGACGCTCGGATATTTATGGTTCGACAGTTCGGAACGACGTGTCTAAAGGCTGTCGTCCACTTAGCTGCACGGCACACGAACGACACTGCGACGGCATCGACTATTCCCTTTATTCGTACATGAAAGTGATCGGACGTTTACACGTGCTGGTTTTAAAAAATCATGTGTATGCGTTTTGCTGGAGTATTTGAAACGGTAATGAAGCATATAGCAAGAAGGAAAATTGGGAAATATTTCAACGATAAGTATAGCATTTATGGTATATTTATTATAAACATGTAGTGTCGGTGAATCATAAAAATAAGTCGTAAGTAACTTATAATATTAATGTATAGTATTACTAACGTATAGTATTACTAATTAAGAAACAGGAAGTTTCAGTATGTCGTTGATTAATTTCTTATCGCTTAAGACAATTTTCCATTTAACTCACTAGCGCCACCACGACCCATATCTCCAATATATAGGATATAAATATGTCGTAGATTGTGGAACTATTTCCTAACTTTGTTGCTATAGTTATTAACTGGAAAATACGCATAGTATTTATGGTATATTTATTATAAACATGCAGTATCTGTGAATCATAAAAATAAGTCATTAATAACGTATAATATTAATGAAAAGTATTACTAATTAAGAAACAGGAATTTTTAGTATGACATTGATTCATTTCCCGTTGTTTATGGCAGCTTTAAGACGATTATTTATTTAACTCACTAGCGCCACCACGATCCATATCTCCAATAAACATAATATAAATATTGCGTATATCGTGGAACTATTTTCTAACTTTACTGGTATAGTTATTAACTAAACGATACGTGTAGTATTTATGACATATTTATTATAAACATGTGGTGTCTGTAAATCATAAAAATAAGTTGTAATTATAATATTAATGAAAAGTATTACTAATTAAAAACAGGAAGTTTCAGTATGACATTGATTCATTTCTAGTCGCTTAAGACGATTTTCAATTTAACTCACTAGCGCCACCACGGTCCATATCTTCAATAAATCTAATATAAATATTGCCTATATCGTGGAACTGTTTTCTAACATTGTTGGTATGGTTATTAATTAAACCTATGAATCCAGCTAACATAATCGGAGACCATGCAAAAAGCATACTTCAAAATAACTAATTTCTCCTGAAATATCTCGCAAATAATTGTAATAAATAATACTTTCTCGTACAAATTAATTAATCAGCACCTGTTATACGTTCTCAAAATTAATTGACTGTCCACGAAATTAATTAACTATCCCACACACCTGTACAATGCAAGATTCGACAATACAACAACGTACATGAATTAGAGAAAATTAAATCAAGAACATTCTTTTTCTCCCCAATTTTACGCACCTTCAACGCTACTCGACTTTTAAAGATGCAAGAGTGGAAAGAGCTAAATAAATCGCTATAGCTTAATGCGATTGTTATGGAAGCTTTTATTACTGTATTTCGTACTATTAAGAACAAGTGAATAATGAAGCAACCTTGCACTGTAATTACGTCCTTTTCAAGTGCACGTGAGTGACAGGGGCAAAAGTGGTTCGCCACCGGGACACAATGGTATAACATTAGAACAAAGCACGTTTTTGCACGCTGACGGCATGCAGTAAACAAATTCATTTCGGTCCAAGTTAGTTCAGGTTAGGTTGTTAACAGAGATAAATTAGCGTAGCAAGAGGTTCGCTTGTTTCTTGATAAAACAGTTTAAATGTGGGTCGACCCGAATGACGAGGTAGCAATGGCAGAAGATATCGTGTCACTATGACGTAGAGTATCGAATTATGTTCGAAGATGTTTGTATCGGACTTGAAACAAGTTTGGTCCGCATGCGTAATGCTTATTCATTTAGAAGTAATATTCCAGGTTACAGGAATTTGACGAAAGAATGTTTTATGAAATATATCTCGATTGAGACAGAGACGAATATGTAACGAATTTGTTAAGATTATGTAGGTTATGTAAGAATCTAGTTATTTTCGAAGAGGTTTAAACTATAGTTGGCATAAGTTTTACGAACATTTGATTGGAAAAACTAATTTGTAGTCGTGGGGAAGTAGTATGTGAAGATTTTATAAAAGAATATTTTAAAAAATATAGCTTGATTGACACAGAGACAAATATATAACGAATTTGTTGAGATTATGTAGGTTATGTAAGTATCTAGTTATTTTCGAAGAGCTTTAAACTGCAGTTGGCATAAGTTTTACGAATATTTGATTGGAAAAACTAATTTATATTCGTGGAGTAGTATGTGAAGATTTTATAAAAGAATATTTGAAAAAATATATCTCGATTGACACAGAGATGAATATGTAATGAATTTGTGAGGTTATGTACGGTATTATTCATTATTACTATATGACAGTCAAGTTACTATTAATTGGTAACTTAATTTCTTAATTATTGATACTAAATGTGATACTTAATTATTTCCAATATTAAAACGTTATTTAACTTCATACAAAATTGTTAATTTTTTCTTAAACATAGTGATTGCATAATTTTACTTCATGATACTAACCGTAATTTTTTTCGAGTAAATTTAATATAACTTCGGTTCTTCAGTATGCACAGTATATAAAAATATCATATTTAAGATAACCTAAACAGGACATGAAAAATTAATTATTAATTCTCTCATTGAAAATTAATCATCTACAGAAGATCACAAAATTCTTCCTCGATTTAACAACCTAACCTCATCACTATACATCATAACCTAGCCGTATCGAACGTCAAATAATTTCTACGTCCATTGAATTAAAAAACGATCCGTTTCCATCAGGAATCCAAGTGAAATATCACGTTTGCTTTAAACTGTCACATCATAATTCCATCTAGCTCTTGATTAGTCTCTGTGTAATGGCTTCCAGCTGGCCACAGCCAGTCGCTTTTAAAACCAAGCGAAACAACGGGACGAGGTGACGTTGCACGCGACTTCCGAAAGATCACTTCTGTAATTTACATTTCGCGTGATGTTTTGGTGGCCGTAGCGATTTCGTGTATTGATTTTTCCACGTGGAAGGACGAGAACGTGCGAGAAATTCCAACGACGTAGACAAAGCGCGAAAGATTTTTCGCCGTCGCGAGAGATCCTGCATAAATCATACGCCGTCTGGTGATCAATCGCGCAATTATTGAATTCGCATTTGCAGCGTTAGGCGGAGCCTCCAGGGATGCTCGCTAGAGGCGCTGAGGCTAGGCAACTTTCGAATGCAGGAGCTCCCATCTTTTCTTGTTAGGTTCATGTTAATAGGACGTTTGGACGTTTGGATTATCGTTTCTCTTTATTATTATGGCGGTTGTGGTATTTATGTGGAGTATTATCGTGTAGTAACGTAGAAAGTTTGACGCAGAATTCTTGGTGCTAGTTGCTCGAGATGTGAAAGGAGAGTGTTTGGACCGAGTACTTGTGATAATCGCCTGAAGGGGGCGCAGAGTGAGTCGTAGTTTTGAGTACTTGAGTATGTTTTATGGCCTTATGAATGGATATATAGAGCGAGAATGATAGGAACGTAGATAATTAATCGATAACGTTAGAATGCATGGTTTGGAACAAGAATTACATGAAAATTAATAGGAAATTGAGGATTATAAGGTGGTTATGAGGAGTTGAGTGTTCAAGAGTTGTCGTAGAGTTATTACAGACTGTCGTATAATACTTATTACACTTGAATGGTATTCGAGGACAGGGAATGCCTATTTTGGTGATTTTATAGTACACACTAGATTTCATTGCAACATAGTAACTGAGACTATAGAATAATTAATCCTTCCTTTCTTTTGTGTTAAATAATATTACAAGCTTCAGATTCTGATATCTATTCTCTATTCTCCTTCCTCTTTCTGTTCTCTTCCTGTTCTCTCTCTCTCTGTCTGTCTGTCTCTCTCTCTCTCTCTCTCTCTCTAAAGCAATATAAGTAAATAGCACATAAATTATTTATTAAGGTATCATCTCTAGTAGTAAAATAAACTATTAAAGATTGATTTGTTTTGTAAAGATACTCATAGCTTTCGTTTCATACTTCAACCATAATCACACGTAATTTATTATTAATATTAATAATTTGGATAATTTCATAGAAAGGAAGATAGTCTACATGCAGTATCGAATGGAAGAGACCTAATACTGGAAATAAAATAGAATAAAATAGGAATCAGCTCCATTGACAGTCTTCAATCCCACTATTATAAAGATTAGACCCAATGTGTCAGCTAAACGCTAAACCCAGCTGATCAGCTGTAGATTCTCATCCCGTCTGATTCGTCGGTGGATCTGATTACAGGTTAGCCCCAGTCTGAAGAGATTCGCCGTGTCACCGGTGAACGCAATCGACTTAGCAGCCACGTTGAGCTTTTACACGGAGTTCCTGACTCAGTCCAGCCTGTATCTCGAGATCCTGTCGATAGCTAGGGTCCTACGGCTCTTCAAGCTGACGAGACACTCTCCCGGGCTCAGAATCCTGATCCACACGTTCAAGGCGTCTGCCAAGGAGCTGGCGCTGCTGGTCTTCTTCCTCGTCCTGGGCATCGTTGTCTTCGCCAGTCTCATTTTCATCGCGGAACGTCTTCAGGTGAGTTCCCTATGTCTAACTGAGCTAATTAGACACCCCTTGAACCTGTAGCTCTCGCTTTAGTAAACTATGTTATGTCTAGGGAATCTCTAGTTCTTGCTTTAGTGTACTATGTTAAATATAGGGTTTCCTGATACGAGTAAGCTCCATGATGGAATGTGGGTGTTGTGTCTGTCAAAGTAGTTAGACAATCTCTTCGTGAAAATAAAGAGTGGGGGAAGTTCTGTTTTATTTGAAAGATGGAAGGTTGAAAACTTGATTATACAGAATTTTTCGAGCGTTTTACTAGCAACGAGTGCACACTTAGGTTTCTTGAAGAATTTTTTAATTTGATTGCCTTATAAATTTTTTTGAAATAATCTCATTGTCAGATGAAAAGTAAATTTATATATTTGTACTTTTTGAAGAAATTTCAGATGAAAAATGGGTTTATATATTTGTAATTAAATTATTTATATTTTTCATCAAATTAATTATTGGTCATTTGTCAAGCTATAATAATTAATTTATTAATGTACAGCGTTATATGTTTATTTTATTACTGCTTATTAAAATTATTATTGGCTTACTGTGATTATTATTATATTTTTTAATAGTTTATAGTACTTATTCCAAATAATTATTTTCGAATTATTATGTCAAATAATTTTTTTTATGTTCCGCCTCAAATGTATAATTTCTTTATTACTAGAAATATTCAGTTTTTAAATTTATTTCTCGTTTGTACGATACATGGTTCTTCGTTTAACATCAAGTACATACAAATTATTATTTTAATCGAAACGGTATTACTCGATTTTAAAAAAGAAAGAAAATATGCAATTCAAAATAAAATGAATTAGAAGCAAAGTGAAAGATGAATTGGCAATTGGAAATGAAAGATGGAATGTTTTAATTCCCAGTGACAGTTTTATATTATATTATAGCTCGTTTTGAATGTTGCCATTGATCAAAAAATGGAAAATAGAGTACTTTTGCCCTTTCGTTCATCGTCACGTGAGATCACTGATACTTAAATCGATCTGTGTATATCGTGCAGCTCACTTGACAAATTTTTACACACGAGAAGAATGGATATTTCGTTTTCAGTTTGTTCTGTCATATTGCAGTTATTTCTCTTTTATTCCAATCTATGACAGTTTTATCGACGTCGTTCGAATATATTTTGGATTTTCGAGTGCACGTTGAAATCTTGAAATTAGTTACTTATTTTCACAATATAAATATCTTAATAGAATTGACGTGTAGAATTAATCCATTTTCTTTCATCAATTTCTATTTTTGCAATTCTGAAGTCAAAATTGAAATCTTTTTGCTTATAAAAAAGAAAGAATTATAATAAAATTTAATTACAAGAATTACATAATAGAATTAGTATCATAATTAATAAAATTTGTAGTAATTGGAATCTTTTGCTTATAAAGAAAAGAATTACAATTTATTAGAGTGTCTTAGATCCACTGTTTCTTTTGTAGATTTTGTTATTCATATATTTTCTTATAAATTACGATGCTTTAGAAACTGCAGTGTATATAAATCCTTTTATGTACTTAAACAATTGTTTCATTGTTAATAAAATGGAATCACTTGCATAGTGGTATGAACAAAAATTTAAATGTTTTATTAAATTTATTTAGAGGCTTAGTATGGTTTCAATTAATTATTGTAGATTATTTATTACAATGTTTTCAATACTGAATTGTTGCCTATAATAATGTGAGTGTAATGTGAGTTATTGGATTGTCGCATTAATTCAGTGTGTAATTTATGTTACATTATACGTATAATTTTTATCAATGTTACAATATTTATTATTATTTATAATCATTATTGATATTAATATATAAATGTCATTACAAATATAAATATAATTATGGAATTATACATTTTACAAGATGGTGAGCCACTTTTACAATAAAAATACAGACGTATAATTCTAGTATAGTCCATGCTTTGTGCCCTTTTAGTTGATGCATAGCATATTTCTGTCACAGTAATCACTTTTGATTGACAGCAGACGGGGACTTACAGAGGATTTCCATTCTAGATTTCAGCTTTATTTAAACCTCTCCATATTCATACACACGACTTACAAATTACATACCCGTGTACCTATATTTTGTTACATTCTGTATTCCCCTTGTCCCATTTTTACCATTATATTTCACATAGTACACTATTCCATTAGAGTTTTCCAATATTTAATAAACCAATAGTTTTATAAAATTATTATAATCCGTTTAACAAATTTGTTATAATTATTATTACATTATTATTGCAATCGTTAAAGTGTACAGAATTTTATAAAATTATAACAATCATAATTCTTTCTCACCCAAAGGTAAACAAAATTCAACTTATTAGATATTTAATTTTCAGTTTCAGAAAAGAGTGTTACTCTAGCTGTAAGGAAATATTCATTTTCATTTGAGATATTGCCGTTTAAAATTCTGAACATCCATTCTTCTTATTAGCTAAATTGCATACCTTTCTTTTTAATGTAAAGTTTATTTTATTCATTTTATTCTAACGAATACGTAATGCACTGAAACTGAATCAACCTCTTAAATAACTCTTAAATTAATTAATAAAAATTCTCGAATATTTTCAACCGAATTAAGAAATAATCGTTATATAAATTTCACATACGCCATTTTTATTTCAATCGCAGATACCTCGTCGAGAAATTATTTCGCGTTTGAAAAATTTGTAATTTCAAATTGAAAAATTCACGATTCGTTGCTAAGAGTTTTACTGCTGCAGTCGATAAATCTTAAAACGATCCTTCATAAAACCCCTTCTGCTGGTAGGAGAACCCGCATAACGACTTCGACAGCATACCACGCGGCCTCTGGTGGGCTTTGGTGACCATGACGACAGTTGGCTACGGCGACATGACACCAAAAACCTTTCCCGGAATGTTCATCGGGGGACTGTGCGCTATCGCAGGCGTTTTAGCCATTGCTCTTCCGGTTCCTGTTATCGTCAGCAACTTCTCCATGTTTTATTCCCATACGCAGGTTTGTGACTCATTTCCAAACTGTATTTCCTCTTCTCTTCTCTTTGGACAGGCAGTGTATTACAAGTATGTCAGATATAGTTGCAGAATTTTTGTCACTTCGTTTTGAATTAAAATTTATTTCCATGATAAATTGTAATTAAAATATGCATTTAATAGGTCGTTACAAATAATGATAAGTTCCTAGCAAAAAATTTGTTGAATATTTTATAGTGTAATTATATGAACATTTTATTTGCCGCGTAGTAATTCGTTAGGGAAATTATAGTTCCATGGTTCGTTGAAAATTTCATTGAGAAGGTGAGAAAATTGCTGGAATATTAACAATTAATTATTAAAAGATGGTGAGGTTTCTATGAGTGCCTTTTCTAATAGTATAATATATAATATATAATATATAGCATAAAAGGTAATAAAATATTAAGCAATAAATAATGCAAGTGACAAATAGTAAATAACAAACAGTAGATAAAGAATGTAAAAAGTAGCTCTATGCAGTAACAAATAATAAATAATTATTGTAAGCAAATATCTCGTAATAAGTTAACTAACAATCCACTAAATATCTACTAAAAAAAGAACACACTTAACAACGAATAATATAATCAACAAATATACAATAATAAATAATCAAAATAATAATCATAGTAACAATAGTGCAATAAATAATAAATACAAATAACAAATAATATACGATATGCAATAATAAATAATTAAAATAATAAAATCATAGCAACAATATTGCAATAAATAATAAAAACAAATAACAAATAACATACAATATACAATAATAAATAATCTAAATAATAAAATCATAGCAACAATAGTGTAATAAATAATAAGTACAAATAACAAATAATATACAATACACAATTTACAATAATGAATAATCAAAATAATAAAATCATATCAACAATAGTGCAATAAATAATAAATAAAAATAGCAAATAATATACAATAATAAATAATTAAAATAATAAAATCATAGCAACAATAATGCAATAAATAATAAATACAAATAACAAATAATATACGATGTACAATAATAAATAATCAAAATAATAAAATCAAAGCAATAATAGTGCAAAAAATAATACCATAATACCTCAACAAATAACACAACGAAGTATCACAAACAGAATAATAGAACTACGCCAAAATCCAAATGAATTTCCCCTAACCCAATCCTCCCTACTCCCCACGAAACCCAAAACTACAAATCAAACTCGCTCAATTCCGCTAATTCCCCTAGCCGAAAAGCAAATCTCTCTAGCACCGCGTACAAATTCACTTGCCTCGATTCCACCGGTATTCTCCGCGAGCCGTGTCACCTAATAAACCCATAGCCGTGGACAATTTTTGCCAACACGACAGGAACTCGACGTCAGCGAAGATTCTTCTCTTTCTCATGGAATTAAGTCGCCCCGGGGGCACGAACAGAGTTCGCAGGAGCCTCGTGTTCACCGGGAACACGGAAGCGGAAGTCCATTCAGCCGGGGCAACATGTAAACTTCAGCACTTCTCACCAGCCAATTTGAAACTTTCCACCAATGGGCGGGGACCGCAAGAAGTTTCGCGCCCGTGTCAATTTTTTATTAGCGGCCGTCGAAGAAGCGACGCGGATACGCGGCCGAGTTAGCGGCCGTGGCGGCGCTAGTTGCCAGCCAATTAATCGGCACCGGCGTTAGCCCTCGATGCGCGCGCTCCACGGCCGCGCTCGTCCGCGAACTTCGCTATTAAACGTTTTATCTCTGTCGAGATTCGGGCCTGGAATTTTGTGCTCGCGAGTTTAAGGAAACTCGAAAGTTCCATCCGCGAGTGGAAGCATCTCGAAAGTTCTTCGAGGGAAATACCGTGAAAATGAAACGTTTAGAAGTTGCCCTTTTATTTCGCCTTGTGGATCTTTCTTCCCTGGAGGGGGTATCTTAGTGGCGGAGGGATAATAAATGGCAGGAAGGGTGGAATGTAATGATAGACTGAAATTAAGTTTTGGGTAGAGGGCGGGATGATCGCAGGGATAGGTGTGGATGCTAATGAGGAGATAAATGGAGGGATGGGTTTGAGGATCTTCGATGACACGAATTATGCGTGTTATATATTTCTTCAACCATAAATCGTAGTTTCTGTATTAGGAAAATATTTGATCGCGATAAATTTGTATATGAAATATATTTAATTTTTACTTTGGAAAATAAATTGTTGCAGGCTCGTAGCAAGTTACCGAAACAAAGGCGACGAGTGCTTCCAGCGGAAATACCAAGACGACCGAGGTGTCTGGTTAATCAGGATGCCAACTATATCCAATCTCAACTGACACCTGACTCTCTATCGGGATCATTGAGAACGAGACCAGCCACCATAGGTTTGGAGAATGTTCTAAATTTACAGGTATAATGTAATTAAAAACGGAATCCTTTAATTAATCATTTTAACGATATTAATTATTGTCATTCTACAAATAATATTCTCTTGGTCCTTTCCTCAATGTGAAAATAACGATTCAAAGTTGTTAATTACGAAATATAATTGAAATTGGTGACCAGAAAAATGATTGGATTAAATGCAGGGTAAATTGAAAATAAGATGAATTATGTAAAATTTTTTGTTTCGAAATGCTGATAAAGAAACGATTTTAGTAATGTATTATTGTGCACGATGAGAAATTTTGTTTATCTCAAGCACAGTCGGTTACAAAGGTATTTTTACGTGTAATTTCAATTTTATATTCTGAATTTCATATAAAGATATAATGGATACAAAAAATGAATCGTGTTATGAAGTATAATTTGCGAAGTATAATTAATATAAGATACATAAAGTATACTGTGGAGAAAAATATTTAATATAGAATATACAACGATACGGACAATATAGAATTAATGTTTGAGAATAATATTAATTAATAATATAACATTTGTATTGAGCAGAATATTATTCATAATACAAAATTAATATATCACTGAGTCTAAAATTAGTTAATATTAACTGTGATATTACACACTGGAATATTAATTTCAATAAATAACTAAAATTATTATAAAATTAAGTACAATCTATACTCTGTATAAAATACGTCGCTCATGGTACCCATAAGAAAAATAAAAATATGAAGAAATCCAAATCCAAACCTATATTATTCAACTCTCTCCAAAGGAATATTTTTGTATATAGAATATACAGTGACAATATAGAATTAATCTTGTGAATAATATTAATTAATAATATATCATTTGTATTGAAGAGAATATTATTTATAATACACAATTAATATATTATTGAGTCGAAAATGAATTATCACACATAATAAATATTAAATGTAATATTACACAATAGAATATTAATTTCAATAAGTAGCTAAAATTATTACAATATTAAGTACAACCTACATTTTATATAAAATACATCGCTCATGGTACCCCATAAGAAAAATAAAAATATTTTCAACTTTCTCCAAAGCAATACTTTTGTAACCGACTGTACTCACGGCGCATAATTCAATCTTCCAAAGGAAAAGAGTAATCCATTTAAACGTAACACCATATCGCAACAATACCTTCTTCAGAGGTTACTCAACGCGGTACATTTCAAAGCGCTTCACTACAGCTTTCCCAATTATCCAACGAAACCGAATTACCCTATCTTCGATACTCCCATGAACCACCGTCATCGAATATCGGAGATACTCCTCATTCGCGTTCGCCTAATTTGCATATCGACAAAGGCGCTCGTGGGCGCAGAGGTCGCGCAATTAATAAATAAAGATTCGGCAAGATTTTAACGCATTAGACAGTCCCGCGAGGAAAATGCGGTTTCCTTCCGCAATTTATGAGAAAGCATGGATGCTGGTCCTCTCCAAGAAACGTCAGAGCGCGTTTTCACAGGCAACGGGAAATGTAAAATGCAGGAGTAGCGTGTAAAGACCGCCTCTCTTGTATAGCAAGCGTGTGTTGCAACGTTCCGTGCCGACGTCGACCGAAATATCTGACTACAGATTTTAATAAAAGATTGCTTTTATCTTCTATCCACGATTTTCGATTGCACGAGATTAGGTGCAGGCGTGGGACGTGTCGTGTTTGGTTTAAAACGGCGAGTGGAACTGATCAGTGATATTTTGCAAGGGAGAGGAAAATCGGGGATGTTCTCTGTGTGTATGCGAATGGGGAGCAGGAGTGGAGTATACTATTGAAATATTCAGGATTGATCACAGGAATGTATTGGATTTTATGGTAACTTGGCACGAAGTAATTCCTTTTTGGTAACTATTTGGTTGTTTATAAAATGAAATGTATTTGCTGATATGGTGTAGATGTAATATATTTTAATAATACTCGAAACGAATTATTTATTGGAAATACGAAATATGGTAGTAAAATATTTTTATTTAATTGGAAATTCAATTTTCATTTTGTGATAACTTGGGGTAAGATTATGGGGATTTTCTTGGTAATTTTATGATTGTTTGTAAAATGAAATAATATTTGTTAATGTGATGTAGATGTAATATATGTTAATAATACTTGAAGTAAATTATTTATTGGAAATATGAAATATGGTAGTAAAATATTTTAATTTCATTGGAATTTTAATTTCGATTTTGTAATAATTCAGGGTAAGATTATGGGGATTTTCTTGGTAATTCTTTGGTTATTTATAAAATGAAAAATATATTTGTTAATATGATGTAAATGTAATATATGTTAATAATATTTAAAGTAAATTATTTATTGAAAATCTGAAATATGATAGTAAAATGTTTGTATTTAATTAATAATTCAATTTCCATTTTGTGATAACTTAGGGTAATGTTAGGGGGATCTTTTTAGTAACTTTTTGGTTGTTTATAGAATGAAATTGTATATATTATATAAGTTATAATAATTTTGATTTTGTGATACCTTGAAATTGAGTAATAGGGACTTTCTTTTTTAATTGCTTTTATTTATTTATTTATGAAATGTATTTATAAATATAGTATAAATATAACGTTTTAATTCTCGAGTAGGAATATGAAATATATTATTGCAGTAAAATATTCAGGGTTCATCAGATGTTAAATTTCTAATAGCTTGATATGAGATTACGGGGACTTATTTTTAACAACTTTTTATTTGTTTTTGAAGTAAAATATATTTGTCACTGTAGCATAAATATAGTATACTTTAATATTCGACGTGAATCGAATACTCGATTAATCATTCTCAAGTGATCATATATAGTTCGAGACAAAAGAAATTCACATAAGAAGATCTTCGATCATCCAGACATAAATCATCATAACGAGGATAATGATTTCGTGGATCGTGAATGATCACAATGGCACATTTAAAGTTCATCACATTCTTATATACTTCTCTATCGATTAATTTATTTCAATTTCGTATTAATATTAATTTTTCTATTAATATCTAATTTATTAATTTCTCCATTACTTCTATATGAAGTATAATGACTCACGAATTCATAAATACCATAAATTCCTGTCATATTATCTCCTATTATTTAAGAGGAGAATCAAATGATTGGTCACGGTATTACTAATTTAACATTACTCACTGTTACTTACAATTACTTACAATTATAGTAATCCACTTTTTGTGTCGTCACGTTGCATGACTTGCCCCACAAATGTCACGAGTCACACAAGAATACGAAGGGTTAAATATACTCAACAAAATATCATTCGCTGCGAGACTATTAATCTTACTACGCTGGAATTTCCATCTTGCCTCTATCGAACTAAATCCTATTTTAATCCTTCGCTATTCCCTACAAACGTGCACTACACAAGTGCAATTGGACGTCTCTGAATCACGTGTTCACATCTCTTTTCGTATTTTCTTTTTATACAGCCTAATATCGTGATAAATCTACCACGGGAGTCCACCGTCACGGGAACTATAAATTCTGACAGAGTGGATTCTCCTCGCCTTACCAGCAACAATCCTGTGAGAAATGGCAAAGCGGTAGATGGGGCCACGGAAGACACGTTCCAAGGGGAGGAGAGCAAGAAAGGAAGTTCATTTACAGGGACCCGTAAAGATATACCTCACACTTATATCATCGTGTCAGAAGGTTCAGATATAATGTAGAATAAATAGTTGGAAATAAAGTCTTTAATATCGATACAAATGGTTTTGCCAATGCAACGTGGACAGCCTTTGAACGGAGGCTACCTGTCTCTGCAGAGCATCGAGCTGCCACTGAATGAGGCTGCTTCCAGAGGAAGGATTAAATACCTTATGCAGCAGAGAATGGAGAAACGCCTGTTCCAGGTGTCAAGGTCTAAAGAGACTTCCATAGTCGCGAAAAAGCAGCGTGTGTCACGTGAGCTAGCTAGAGCTGGGACCTAGCGTCTGAAACCTTGACAGACGCGTCATGAACTCTTGACACGACATACGAGCAACACTCGGGACACACGAGCACGAGGATCTATTCCTCTTGGATCTGGTCTCTTGCTTGATCAACGGCATTACGTCGTTAATCCCTCAGCTACCAATGGAGAGATGCTGGTTTTAGGAAGACTAAACGTCAGACATGTCTACTCACTCGCTAGACACCTTCCAATTTGCTTCTTGAAATTGTGGATGAAGATGTATAGGATATATTATGATTGGCGAATATAGGGAAGAAAAGATGTTGTTTAATTCCAATATATTTTTATTACGAGCTAAAGAAACTTAGGAGTAAAGTACAAACTAAAAGATTAGACTAATAACTGAACTATGATCACGCAACTCACACTCACACGTCAACTCTTCAAACTCCGTAAAGCACTGTCCCCGACTCTCAAGACAGGACTTGTCTTTCAAACCTCGTATAGAACTGTAGGAAATGGATATCAGGTTAAGAGTGGATACCACTCCAAATATTCTGTCTCCAAGGGAGAGGTTTATTAAGTGCAATAGTTGACTCGATGTACTCGAGCGGAGCACTTGTTACGAACTGTGTTGTCTCTTGTGGCTCCGTATGATAGGCTGGTGTTCTATGGTGCTGGCCAGTTGGTATCCCCGTGGTCGTCGTTGCTGTTGATAGGATAGCAGGTAGAAGGACGACAGGAAAAGGAAGGGATGCGTTTCGTCCCGGGCCTGCTAGTGGACTCATCGGTAAGGCTTTCTTCTAGCAGGCCCTGCCTTGGACCAGGAATACTTAGGTGGCATAGGAACTTCTATTTAAGGAAGGTCGAGGCTTCACCGAGGACTTGCGAGAAAGTCCTCGAACCTCCTTCAAGTAGGAATCCATCTATCGGCGAGGGTGAGAACTTGGTCGCTACAGAACTGCCCTAGGACAGCCCTTGCACTCTCATTAAACCTTGCACTCTGTCTTCTTTCATACTCGAGTTTTCTTTCCCAATCACGCATTTCTCATAGCCACGCTCTCGGTGGGTCACGTACCCTAAACACCCAGGAGCCTTTCGCTCTTCACTTGCATTCCATACAATCATAAATATCCCGTTCATCCGATCCTTGCACGCGGTCACTCGTCCTTCCACGTGTACTTCAGACATCACTCTAAACATTCGGCCTGTGCCCTAAGTTGCTCTTTATTGCCCGTCATCAGCTAGGTAGGCCCAAGTGTTCCTTTGCTTTCACTCTCAAACCTACTATTCCTACGAAGATACAGACTTACAGGTTTGGAAGCTTATCAGTCTTGAATGCAATCTCTTCGTTTATCCACTGTCGGATTAATTCTTCAGCTAGCAGGATCAATACTATCCTACTGATCCTAAACAGTCTACTAAGCACAGTGCTGAGTATAAATTCGTTAGTCTAATTTTTTAACAACGAAATAGTAAAATTGATGGACAGTGGAAGATCTAAATAAGAGAATAAATAATTATGGATCAAGGTTTTGAAAATTCAAAGAGCTTGGAAATTCATCAGGAACAGATGTACTTGGCTAACTTCCTCCATTATGAGATTCAATGGTCCTGTCAGGAGACCTCGTCAGAATTAGAACCATTTAGCTGAAGTAACGGATCTCAGAGTCTAAAGACGACACAGCTGCCCACATCCCTGTATAACCGACCTATTTACCGAATGGGCGAGTGATCAATCGCGTTCGAATAAAAATGAAAGTAGGTGAGAAAAGGCGAGCACAATGGCCAGCAGTGGACGCCGGCGCGAAATTATTCGCGTTACATCGTTCAATTCGACGACTGGCACCGTGTCATTGCTTGTGTTTCGCACGACAATACTGTAAATCTTAGCCCATTACCCCTGGAATTATCTTTCCTTATGGGATAAAAGTTCCCTTTTTCCACGACACAAAGGTACTCAATTGAATAACGTACTCTGCACGGATTGCAATGGTGCACGTGCAGAAATTGATTCCCTGGATTCAATTGTTTCCTCCATTCCAGAACATTTTAAAATTCATGCAAAATATTTTAGTTTGTTTTTGTATTCATTTTTATATTTTTGTTGCGAAATTGATAATTATAGCAATGTTTGTTAGGGTGAAGTTTGTGTAGCAAATTCTATCTTTTTTTAAATTTTTATGTGGGCTTTGGATTGCATATGAAGAAAAAGGAATATACGTAGGATATGTGGTATAATTGGGTATCAAATGATTGTACATGCAAAAATGAATCGCAAAGAAGGAATACAGTTTCTTCGTTTGACGTTTCCTTTTGAAGAAAATCGAGTTTGAAGTTCGGAGAGTGCACGCGCACCAGCTGACGCGATCAGCGTTCGATCGCGAGTGCACGTGTCAGCTGCGTGCACGTGTCAGTCGAGTGCATGTGCACCCAAAAGAAATTCAAAACCGATTTTCTCGAAAACGAGACTTCGAATGAAAATATTTTATTTCATACGTTTGATTTATTTTTGATCGTAGAGTAACTTTCTGTCAGGTTATTGATATTCGGATTACTCGGTACGGGATTATTTATGTGTACGAGTGTTCAAAAAATTTAAAAGATTTAAATGTTTTCAGAAATAGCTAGTAATTCTTATATAAAGATTATTTCTGAAATACGAAATCGAAAATTGCCACTAATCATTAGTTCTGTATTATAATACCTAACGAGAGAATTATAATTTCTGAGTAATTTATTATTTACAATATTGAGTTTTTTAAACTATTATATTACTATTATAATAAATTTATTAGTTTGTACCATTTTTTAAATAATAACTACTGCATAAATTTCCATAATATATTTATATATATTTTCTATATATTAAAATATCATATGAATGTATATTTATCTAAAAAAATTTAATATATCAAAGAGCTATATGAAAACCTGTGTTCTATTAGGAAAAGGAAAAGAATACAAGATCAGAATATTTCATAAAATAAGGCGAAATTTTAATGAACTAATCAAACATAAAATAAATTAACTTTTATATTTAATATAAGAAAAAATATATATTTAATATTATAGAAAAGAATTAATTAAAAGTTTCGAATATATTGTGCTTTCGCCGCTATAATGATATCTAGAATATAGGTTTCCCGTGCAATTGAATAAATATATTTAAATTCATTTTATATATGGTAAGACTTCTTGTAGGATGTTAATGTAGATATTCATACATAATATTTATTCAATTGCACATTACACCAGATATTTCACTGTATCTACCATATCTACATAACTACAACGGTTAAAAAATTCATGAAGCAAGACCTCTAGATAAATACAGAGCCTATCTCCTTTCTGAGGAAAATGCACTTCTACCATTTTCCACCGATCCTCTTGGTTATTAACTTTAAGAAACTAGATTAAATTAGAAAAATCTGCTATGGTCAACAATTACTATTAATCTTATAACAAAAATTTTGGTTACATAGTAATTATAATACAATCACGTAATTACATAATCATACCATTCCAATAATTATAATACAATTATGTATATAAATTAATTACAATAACTATAATTACATAATTAATTTGTTATAACTTAATAATAGAATTAGAATTATTACAATTAATATACACACGTAATTACACTGTCAACGTACATAATAGTAATTAAAAATTCGTTATTATATCATTAAATTATGATATATAAATTAATAATACAATCAGGTAATTACATAGTCATAAAATTCCAATAATTATAATACAATTATATATATAAATTAATTACAATAATTATAATTACATAATTACTTTATTATAACTGAATAATAGAATTAGAATTATTACAATTAACATACACACGTAATTACATTATCAACGTACATAATCGTAATTAAACATTTGTTATTATATCATTATATTATAATACATAATTTAATAATACAATTATTATTATGACTTAATAAAAGAATTAGAATTATTACAATCAATATACACATGTAATTACATTATTGTCGTACATAATCGTAATTAAAAATTTGTTATCATATCATTAACTTGTAATACATAATTTTCTTAAGTTATAAACATGGTATACAATTATCACGCTGATAAATAAATGAACATGTGTCTTTAAACTGATCTTCGTCAAATATGAACTTTCCATATTAATCACACGAAACCGAAACTAATAATTCCTCTTAAGCTCTCCACCTTCAGACAGGTTGCCATTTAATCACCCGGTTTCAGTTGTAATTAAACCACCCCTTCGGATATACACATTTAATTCTATGCTAAACCGGTGGTGAATTAGAAATTCACGCGTGGGAAGAAAATTTTTCTGCAATTTCTTGGTCTCATCGGTTTCAAGTGTTACGCGAGAAGGGGTTGGCCTGGTATAATTTTGTTGATGTGGTAAGTTAATTCTTGTTCGGTGGATGATATACCTGCTTACGTATATTTAGTGCCGCAGTCTGCGCGCTGCTTTATTTATACGTGATAAGACACGGCTGCAGAGTTTTTGCAAATACGTCACTGTATCTTCGCATTGAATATTTAAGCAGCAAAGTCAGCGAATGCTGAGAGGATATGACGGCATTAAAAAAAGGGTAATTCGATTATGCTAGCGGAGCAAAAGAGTGAGCAGGAAGTAAGGTAGAAATATCATTTGAATATTTAAGGTACACCCTTTTCACATTGCTACGTTTCTTTCACGTTCACTTTTTTTGGTATTTTGGATAATATTTTGGTATTATGAAAAAATCGCGCTGTCAACAGCGTAAATGAAAGTTTCAATTTTATAAACAAAATTTTGGATGTATAGTACAAAAATATTAATTTTAACTATTCAATTTTATAAATTTATCGTTATTTTAGATATTAATATTCATTAGAAGTAGATAATAATATGTTGAGTTAAAGAATCGTAATATTAAACCAAATTTATATTAATTATTTTACATTTACATGAGAAGGTAAAATTATTACCTTTATTATTTTTATACGTAATAGTAGAAATTTTTTTATTATTATTTACGCATTATTTACGCAATAGTAAAACAAGCTCTACCTTTTTTAAAATTGCGTTCTGCAAATTGAATGGGCCAATTAAAAGCGCGTAAACAATTTATTTTGCTCCCATGCATGCAGAGGTAAATGTACGTTGTTCTATGTAAATATAAAATGAATAATTTAATTTTGAAGCAGGAAGAAAGACCTGGGTTACACTTTAATAAATTGTAGGAGATCTTCAATATAAAGAAACATTCGTATTAATATATTATTAATCTAGAATCACTGTATCGAATGAATTATAGTCATCAGAAATATTTCTAAATATTACATGATAATCGTAAATAAAAAATCTCAAAGTTATTGATAGAATAAATTATGTAATTGTAAATTTAAAAATGTTTAAATTGGAATATCAAGAAATTTGAAATTATTGATAAAGCATAGTTTGTATTTAAAAAAAAGTAATAATTATGTATGTTTATTATACCCTTTCGTGACCTACAGATTACGTGTCAAAAATATATCGATATGCTTCAGAGGCATGTTTTTATTTTTATGTCGGCACATTTTCGTTTTATACCCTATACCTTTCCGCTTCGACTTTTTATGCATTTATTCTTTCCACATATTCCACGAGGACTTGCCTATCGTTACTCTGCATACTATACACTGTGCATTTAAAACAGGTGTGCGAAATGAAAAAATAGATACTACAATAAATTCCACTTATTTCTAGTTTAAATATGAAAAGGGAATCAAATTTTCAAGAAGGTAATGAATACATTAGCGTTGTTTTAATATATATAATACATTATTAACAGTATAATATATTTTAATCGAAAAGTTTAAAACTATTTCGCGTAAAATGACTAGTTTTCAATAAATACTCACAGGTACTTTAAAAAAATTTTAAATAATGCAAATGGAATTTTTTTTAGATGTTTTCAGTAAAATGGAAATTTCTCGATAAACATTTTAAAATACTTTTTATGAATATGAATACCTTTTGACATGGCTATTTTCTGTAAAATGATTATATCTCGATATATAGGTTAAAACATTTTTAAAAGATTTTAAATAATAAAGATAGAAATTTTTTTAGACGATCATTTATTATAAGATGGCTGGAACTTAATAAAGTATTAAAATATTTAACAAAATTATTAAATGTTAAGAATGTTATATATTTTAACTCCTATCTATAGTGTATAACTTATTAAATAAGATTATGTTAATAATTTCATTTTGTATATTAATAATTTAATTAGAATATGAGTATTTTTAAAACGTAATGTTGTTCCATATTTTTTTAAAATTCCAATTTCCTAGAAAATTATATTATTTTATTTTGTGAAAATACTCCCTACTTTGGCTTCACATTCTTATGCAGCGAAGTGATTTTGGTCGATGGAACCATCTCTTTTATGAAGACCTCCTTCTTGAAGAACACCTTGTATATTAATAAAGTATTTTATCGGCAATGTGCTAGCACTTACTCATTGATTATAAAGCAAAAAAAAATCTCCACCGTTTATGAGATGGATGCAAATGACCGAATAAAAGGATAAAGGGAAGCGAAAGCGCGGGACTAAACATTCTTCTGCGAAAAAATAACAAAGAGGCGAGAAACATTAGAGAGAAGCACGCGATTTATCACGAAATTCAACAGAAGTAATTCTAGCTGTTAAATAATGTAGATAAAAAGAGGTTTCAACATTTAATCAGAAATTATAAATTCTTCAAAGAAAAAAGTGCAATAACGTTAAAAAATACGATTTTCCAACACAATGTAAGAAACAATTCTGATATTTCAAATTTGAAAGTATAATATACAGTAACGTGTACAGTAGTACTCAAAAGTTTGGGGTCACTTCAAACATTCATGATTTATGAAAAGAACTGGAATAAAAAATCAGGTAGTTTACTATTTCCTGCCATTTCCTTTCCAATTCACTGTCATGTCATTTTTTTATTTTTATAAACTATAATATTTCATACTTTTCACCTGTAGTTAACACATTCTGTACAGTTGCAAGGATGCTAGAATTTTCTCACCGAATAAATAAAAATTCTTAAATATATTATATTACAACGCGATAATTTATCATTATAATTTATTTACTTTATTTTCTTAAATATTTTATATTACAACGCGATAATTTATCTATTTTCCATTTTAAAAAAGTCAAGTCTCAAAATTCTCTTCTGCTTAAGAAAGTAAAAATCTCAAATTTTTGAATAATACTATATTTTACTATATCCACAGAACTTTAAATCCCTATTCGTATTCTAAATTCTGAATTTAATTTATTAAACAATTTATATTCAAATGCGTTCATTTTCACCCTTTTCCATAAAAAAATTCAAATTTCCTTCTCCCGATCAACTGAAAAACAGAAATTTTTAAATAATATTATACCTTAATATATCCACAGGTATATAAATCCTTATTTATATTCCGAATTGATGTTTAATCTATAAAATAATTTATATTGAAATGAGTTCGCTTTCTTCCTTCTCCATATAAAAATTAAAATTTCGTTCGCCGGAATCAACCTCAAATTTTCGAATAACATTATATTTCACTATATCCACAGGTATTTAAATCCTCATTTATATTCTGAATCGTTAATTTCATTTATAAAATGATTTACATTCAAATGTATTCATTTTCTTCCTTTTCTGCGGAACAAAATGAAAATTTCCTTCTCCTTGATCAACCGAGAGCTTCAAATCTTTCAACGATATTAAATTTCACTACGTACTGAAACATTTAAATCCTTCACACATTATATATTCTTCCTCAAAGACAGTGTGTGTACTTCGCATGAACCTGTGTCTCGTCACGGCATCTTCATCTCGGAAACGTATCAAGCTGACACGACTGTCTCCTAGATCTCGTGGTTAACGCAGAGAAATAACGGAAGCGTTGTTCCACCACTGCGAAGAGGCGCGTAAAATGAAATTATACTGAAAGAATTCGAAACGCTTGAGGAAACAAAGGGAAAACGCCTCTTCTCGCTTCAAAAAAGGGAGAACCTCTGTCGGTAAGGCAAACTGGATGGCACAATCGGTAGCAGGAACGGTCTTAAATTCTTTTTTACAACACTCGAGGAGGGAATACAGGAATCCAATCGAGCCACGATGAAAGTGGAGAATTGAATCTTTCTCCACGACGATCTCAGACTTTCATCTTCTTTCCGCTTTTAGCGACTGTCTTCCACGTTCCTCTTCGAGTTTTGACAACAAAGGAACGGCTCCTTCGCGAAATAACTGGATAAATAAATTCTATAAAACTACGAGAACCGATGAATAAACTTCTGTCCTCCCTTTCGCTTTTCTGGAAATTTTATTGTCGATCAGACTACGGTTCAGGGAACGAAGTATTTTCATAACTGTACAATAAAAGGAATCGGGATTATTTATGTAGGGATACTGTTTGATTGGCAAACATAAAGAATAGGAGATATTATTGCGAGTAAATGGATAAACTAATAAGATTTATTAAACACAATAACAGCACAACATAAATTATATCTAAATCTCATAAATAAATTCGCTTTTAACTGCGATACAATCTCTAGAGGTCCCTTTCACACACAACGTCTATATTTAATGACTGTCATTTACCTACTGATTGCTTTTTCGGGACTCTCTGTCATACTCGTCAGACACACATTCTTTCACACAAACATTCCCCACGCTGGTACCACACATTCTATGACAACCACTACCACAATCATTTTGTAGGATTTTTGGCTAAATTAATCATTTGCACTCGAGAGGTGACTATTAGTCACCATTTAATTAGATTCTAATGATCAACGTTAATTAATATACCAAACTTAAAATTACCAAACGATGTTTGGAATGTCAAAGAAAAATAAATTTACCTCTTAATTTGCATATGATTTCTAACTTACCATTTTAAAAATATCGTCGTCTGTCTGACAGAAAGTCTTCGAATTACTATTTTTCTGCAACGAAAAGGTCGTCGAGTGCAAAGGTTTAATACTATGCAGACAGAGTTCTGCCCGTCTAACAAACAATAACTCTCTTCTCGTAAAAAAAGAGGTTTTATATAACTAAAATATTATACTAAGATTCTCAGCGTACGATCCTCTATTCACTACGTCTCTACACATATTCAACATTTTGACCCAAGTTAAATCTGCCTACTTCTGCATGTGGTACTGCTTATATAGATTTTTAAGTATATATATATATATATATTACGTATACATGTATTCAAGTATAATACTTTGCAACACTGAAAATGTCTGACCGATGCTACTACTTTGCATCACTGGAAATGTCAGACCGATGGTACTGCTTTGCACCGATGAAAATGTCTGACCGATAGCACTACTTTGCATCACTGAAAATGTCTGCCCGATGGTACTACTTTGCGTCACTGAAAATATCAGACGGATGGTGGTCTGAATCACTGAAAATATCTGACCAATGCAGGTTTGCATCGCTGAAATATCTGTCCAATGCAAGTTTGCATAACTGAAAATTTCTGACCAATGCTAGTTTGCGTCACTGAAAATATCTGACAGATGGTACTACTTTGCATCACTGCAAATGTCTCATCGGTGGTACTACTTTGAACAACGGAAAATGTCTGACCGATGGTACTACTTTGCGACACTGAAAATGTCTTACCGGTGGTACTACTTTGCATCTCTGAAAGTGTCTGACATATGGTACTACTTTGTAACACTGAAAATATCTCCCCGATGGTGGTTTGCATCACTGAAAATATCTGACCAATGCTAGTTTGCATCACTGAAAATGTCTGATCGGTGGTACTACTTTGCATCACTGAAAACGTCTGACCGGTGGTTCCACTTTGCATCACTGAAATTGTCTCACCGGTGGTACTACTTTGCACTACTGAAAATGTCTGACCGATGGTACTACTTTGCATCACTGAAAATGTCTGACCGATGGTACTACTTTGCGACACTCAAAATGTCTGACAGATGGTACTACTTTGCGACACTGAAAATGTCTGACCGATGGTACTACTTTGCATCACTGGAAATGTCAGACCGATGGTACTGCTTTGCACCGATGAAAATGTCTGACCGATAGCACTACTTTGCATCACTGAAAATGTCTGCCCGATGGTACTACTTTGCATCACTGAAAATGTCTGCCCGATGGTACTACTTTGCGTCACTGAAAATATCAGACGGATGGTGGTCTGAATCACTGAAAATATCTGACCAATGCAGGTTTGCATCGCTGAAATATCTGTCCAATGCAAGTTTGCATAACTGAAAATTTCTGACCAATGCTAGTTTGCGTCACTGAAAATATCTGACAGATGGTACTACTTTGCATCACTGCAAATGTCTCATCGGTGGTACTACTTTGAACAACGGAAAATGTCTGACCGATGGTACTACTTTGCGACACTGAAAATGTCTTACCGGTGGTACTACTTTGCATCTCTGAAAGTGTCTGACATATGGTACTACTTTGTAACACTGAAAATATCTCCCCGATGGTGGTTTGCATCACTGAAAATATCTGACCAATGCTAGTTTGCATCACTGAAAATGTCTGATCGGTGGTACTACTTTGCATCACTGAAAACGTCTGACCGGTGGTTCCACTTTGCATCACTGAAATTGTCTCACCGGTGGTACTACTTTGCACTACTGAAAATGTCTGACCGATGGTACTACTTTGCATCACTGAAAATGTCTGTTCGCTGGTCCTACTCTGCTTCACTGAAAATGTCTGGCCGGTGGTACTACTTTGCATCACGGAAAATGTCTGACCGATGGTACTACTTTGCATCACTGAAAATGTCTGGCCGATAGTACTACTTTGCGACACTGAAAATGTCTGACCGATGGTACTACTTCGCATCACTGAAAATGTCTGACCTAAGGTACCACATTGTATCACTGAGAATATCAGACGGATGGTGGTTTGCATCACTGAAAATATCTGACAAATGCTAGTTTGCATCGCTGAAATATCTGTCCAATGCAAGTTTGTATCACTGAAATTTTCTGACCAATTCTGGTTTGCATCACTGAAAATGTCTGTTCGCTGGTCCTACTCTGCTTCACTGAAAATGCCTGTCCGGTGGTACTACTTTGCATCACTGAAAACGTCTGACCGGTTGTTCTACTTTGCATCACTGAAAATTTCTGGCCAGTGGTACTACTTTGCATCACGGAAAATGTCTGACCGATGGTACTATTATATATTTCTGGTATATATGTATATATATGTATGTATTGGGATGGGTGGTATAAATATGCTTGGGATTCCAATACCTGTCCGGTGGTACTACTTTGCATCACTGAAAACGTCTGACCGGTTGTTCTACTTTGCATCACTGAAAATTTCTGGCCGGTGGTACTACTGTGCATCACTGAAAATGTCTGGCCGGTGGTATTACTTTGCATCACGGAAAATGCCTGACCGATGGTATTATTATATATTTTTGGTATATATGTATATATATGTATGTATTGGGATGGGTGGTATAAATATGCTTGGGATTCCAATATGTAATGGGTTCAGGTTATTATGATAAATGAGTATGCGTGTAATGATTGAGATGTGTGTGAATTGTGTATGTCAATGTTATGTATGAAGAAGAAGGAAAGAAAGAGAGTGATTTGGGGTACGTTAGTTGCAATTGAGTTATAATAGTGAGCGGTCCTGTGATAGAGTAATTGTGGGAAATTAATTATATTTAAACGTCATATTTGTGCTTTATTATCTTTCTAATTAAATAAAGAATTGTTCTTGTTGTTATTTGATTTCATCCACCACTAACACTGACTTCTTTTCAACTCTGACCGCTTTGCACCCTTGCATCCTTACATAAAGCCAAATCTATCTCTTTTCATACACAGGCTTTCTTTCGCGATCACTCATAAACATCCTGGTCATACAATCCTTGCATGTGGTCACTTGTTTTGCACATGCACTCCAGATATCATTCTAAACGTTCAATCTGAACCCGAGGCTGCTGTTTGCTATCCATCATCAGTTAGGTGGGCCCAAGTGTTCCCTTGCACACACTTTTAAACCCCAGATATAATAAATCCTACATTTATCGCGGTTAAATGAATTATTTTTGCTTGTGGAGGTTGATAGAAGAAGAGGTACTAGAGAGTTGGAATACTGCTCTTCGATTATGGTTTGAAATATATATTGCGAGTATATTTCGTGTCGGTGTGGTGTTGGAAAGATTCTAAGGTACTTCGGATGCTTGAAGGAGAATTCGAAGAACCGGGGGATTTATCTTCCTTTCATTCTTGTGATACTTTTTAGTGTTGGTTTTCTTATTTTCTTAGTATCTTCTTAGTTCGTTCTTCTCGTTCCTGCTTTATTTATACTGAGTTCTTGTTTCAAAATTTTTTTGTGCTTCCTTTGAGAGCTGATACTGTAGATGGTCTCATTAGAATTTAATAAAATTATATAGTTGTTTTAGATTTTAATAATTATAGTATATTCGTGCATATGATTTAAAATTTTTCTCTGATTTTATGAAATACAGTTTTAAAATTAAGTTTAATATAATATACATATGGTTACTACTATTGTTAATTAATTAATTTTTTAATTTATAGAGAAACAAGATTAAAATCTGTAAATGACGGAATAGTTACTTAAAAGGTACTGCATAAGCTATAATTTATAATTTAATAATGAGTGGTATATAGTTTATAATTTATAATTTAAATGCTACATGATCTACAATATTTAACGTAAAATAAAATCAATATTTGGAATATATTCCAAATTGACCTGATAATTGTCAAAGAACTTTGTTAAAAATAAAGAATTAAGAAGAAATTACCAAAAGTCTTGGTCTGACCTGAAAAAAGATAATTCCATATGTAAAAAATACAAAACAAAAAACAAAAACTCGGAAGACACTTGATATATCAATCCAAGAACCAAAATAGATATCTTAAAATAATGATTCGAGATCAAGAACATGAAATAATATCTTCCATCGCAGGAATAGCCCTACTTTACCGACCAATCAAGAATTCCCAAACCCTCTAAAGATCCAAATATCTCTAAAAAGCCGTGGAAAATCAAAAGCATAAAGAACCTTGTATCAGCAATAATCGCACAACACCCAAGCGTCGTCAGAGCCTGCAAACCAAATTTCAAAACCGAAACAGATACCTGAGAAGAATCGTTCGATACTTATCCGCAAGGCGATCTAATTTACTCCGAAACTCGGCACCCAAACAAAACCCCGCCGCTTCCGCTAAATTTCCCCGCGAAGAAGCAGCTCAATTCGGCGGCACAATGTGCCCCACCGTGAACAGTGGGCGCTTCCTGCGCGCCAGTAGAGCCACCCTACCCACGGCCGCAAAGGGAAACAGAAGCGGCAGAAGGAACAAAAACGTCGGGAAAAGAAAAGGCAAGAAGGCTTGGGAAAGAAGAAAAGGGGGGCAGAGGACGAAGAACGGAAGCGAGGTGAAACTTTAATCACCGATTCAAACGCCGGCTGATTCAGACGGCGAAGTAAGGCTGACGCGACGGCCGGCGTGGCGCCACCGCGCATGCGCGAGCCATCGACCGTCGGGGCAGCGCTCGCAGCGCCCACCGGCGACGCGAGGCCGAGTCTCGTCTCCCCTTCGCCCTTTAGCCGTCACTGGCCCCCCGGGGTATACCTTTGAACCTCTTCTAACGCGATGCACGAGTAAACGCAGCTTTCTCTCCCGCGGCGTGCACGCGTATCGCTTCCAGACTCTCCTTATGTCTCGCTTATTTTATCATCTCCATTTCTTCCTCGCTCTCCCATCTTCCAACTCTTTCTTCCTCGTTCTTGCATCTTCTAACTTTTCCTTTCTCGCTCTTGCGTCTTCTAACTCTTTCTCCCTCGCTCTTCTGTCTTCCAACTCTTTCTTCCTCACTCTCCAACTTGTGACCCTTTCTTTCTCACTCTCCCGTCTTCTCTTTCATTCTTCGACACTCTCCCATCTTCTAAAACTTTTCCCTCTTCACTCTCCCATCTTCTAATCCTTTCTTTCTTATTTTTCTGTCTTCTAATCCCTTCTTCCCTAGTTTCCTGTCTTCTAACCGTATCTTCCTCACTCTCGCATTTTCTAATCCTGTTTTCTTCATTCTCCCATCTTCTAACCCCTTTTTCCCTACTCTCCTGTCTTCTAACATTTGCTTCCTCAGTCTCCAGTCTTCTAGCTCCTTCTCCCTCACTCTCCCAACTCGTGACTCTTTCTTTCTCACTCTGCAGACTTCTAACTTTTTCTTCCTCACTCTCGCGTCTTCTAACACTTCTCTCCCTTCACTCTCCCATCTTTTAACCCCTTCTTCCTCAATCTCCCGTCTTCTCTCGCTTTCTTCAGCACTGCTTCATCTTCTCTTCCCTCTCTTTATCCCACGGCCCCGTCACGGACCCTACGACTCTTTTCTAAGGCCGGTTTACCTCCTCGTCGCTCGTCTGGCGGACGGTTCAGATGAATTACAGGGACGAGCAAAAGTGTAGTAGTATAGTATATGTGCAACGTGATTAAAATCAACATTGCAGAATTTTAGAGATTACCAAAACGTGGTTCTCTCAGATTGCAATAATATAAATTCCAAGACCACAATTTCGTACACTACCAAATACAGGATACATAACGAATGCAAATGCAAAATCGTTTGAGGATATAGGACCCCTGCTGCAATATATAGACGAATCTGCCTTTAAATCCTCTAACCAGCGAATAACCTTGTGTATTTTTAGTATAGAGGAGAAAAATGGGACCTACAGGCTTCCTTGCTCGGTCTTCTTCACCGACCTAGCTTTCTGGTATTCGCTTCCCTGATTTCTTTTAGCAGAGAAAGGACGAGTATGAGAATATTCCATCGTTTCATTTCTTGCAGATGCTGACAGGGTGGTTAAGTTGCGGGGATCAATGGCTTTCTGACAGGAACTCTGGTTTGGAGATTATCTTGGGTTAATAGGTGGCTGTTTGCCCTGTAAAGAGAGAACGATAGTGTAAGAAAATAACCGACGAACGTATCTTATTGATCATTGACAGGTGGGCCTTAGTGGTCACTGTTTAATGGGCCTCATCGTCCGCTGACAAACGAATCGCGATAACTCTATACTCTCACAAACTCTCGATCGTTATATAAACCGAAATGGCGAAGCTTCCGTGCATGAGGAGTCATCGGTATAGCTCTTCAGAGACACTCGAGCAGTTAAGCAAAGACCACAGTGTGAAATAATCCTTTTTTGAAACGAGACATTTTTGAGCTTTTGGCTCGTATCCCTTCGTGTCATTCTTACCACATCTCCTATAATATGAAGGATTATTTATGTTTGCAGGTATGCTACACTGTAATAACACTTGGTGCGGTACTTAATGAGACAAGCTGAAGAACGTTGGGTGTTTTGGGGGTCCTAGAGATTTCGATTTTGAGTATACAGGTTTTTCGAGTGCAATCAATTTGATGTATTACTTTATACGTGTTTGAGAAATTTTTCTTCCTTTTTTTTGCTAGTCTTTTGAATATGCGAGGAATGTATAGTGACACATAATGTTGGCTTTTTATGAAGCTTTATGCATGTTTCATGTGGTTTTAAAAGGCTTGCGTTTTTGAATATAACAGGTCGTTTCTTTCTTTAAGCCTATCATAATAAAGTACTTCCTTTTAGCAAGCAAGTAATATATAAATCAGTAAATCAACAAAAATAAATTTATCATTAATCTTAAAGTACAGTATGCGTTAAAGTACTCGTGGGGAACGAGTTAAATGGATAATGGAGACATATTCCTTGTCTATTACTTTATTTTATGGAATTCTACTATATTCATAAAATTTTGTACTTTATGTAAACAAATTTACATGTAAGTTGTATATCTAGATGGATTCGAAATGTATTTGTTTTGACATTTTTCGAGAAAAATATTTTTCATTGCAGAGATTATTTTAATCGTTTAATAACGAAATTAATTTATATTAATAAAATCGTTGGAAAAGATGTTAATATCCAGTATTTTTTAGTGGTATTGCAAATTATATATATCTGCATTTCCAGATATTCTTAGATATTTCTCTCATCTTTCAGCTGTTTTTCTCCTTCTTTACTATCTCTGAGCTTGCCTCGCATCTTTCAAACGATTTCTTCAACTTTCTCACTCGAAGCACATTCTTCCTCATACAAAAACGAAGCATACGATACAAAATGCTTCTCCTCTGTTGGGTGAAGTTCAGGAAGTTTAATTAAAGAAATTTCAGAAAACGCAAATCCTCTTCTGGATTTAAGGGATATTCGTGGAACACATAAGGGAATAGAAACATCCTATTTTATATTACACATTTCGGTGCATTATTTTTATGACGTATGATACTAATTTTTGTCAAATTTAAAAATTATTTCGATACAATATCATATTGACAATTTAATCGTGGGAAATTAAATAATACGAAAATTTTTTTGTAACTTCCATTGTTAAATTTATTTCTTTTCGTGATATAAATAATTACCAATAATTTGAAATATTGCAATTACACTGTCATAAATAAATAAAAAAGTAACGAAGTGTAATAAATTAAATGAAAATAAATATAATAGAATGCAACAAATTAAATTAAATAATATACGTAAAAAGAATTAATAAAATAATAAAGTAAATGATAAATAAATAAAGAATTAAATAAGATGTAATTAATTTAATTAAATCAAGAAGATTGCGAATAAAATAGAAAGGAGTTATTACGTAGGATTTACCATTAAACACGTTTTAATTAAACTAATAATTACCAAAATTCCCATACACTTTGTTTCCATAGCACAATAAACAGGGAATTCTAATTAAAAATATTTTTACACTACTTAGTTCTTAATTAAATAAAGCTTTTTAAATTTCCTTTCGTTATTTTTAATCCCTCCTTTACATCGTGTTAAATTATCTGGGTTTTATCGAAATTCCTTTTTATCGAAAACCATTTTTAATCAAATTTAAATTATCTTCATCTTCGCGCCACATCCTGTGTCATTTTCTTGCTGCTTAGCGTCATAATTCTTAGACTCTTTCAATTCCCCTTTTTGCACCGTCGTCCACAGTGAGGGCACTATATGGTCGCAAGGATAAGAGAAGAATAAGGAGCCAAAAGTGCATTACTCCTTGAAATTCACCCACTCCTTTCGTTCTTTTTCTGACCACATAAAGAAAACGATAACTTCACTGTTGAGAATATTGTTTCTCCTACACCTTCAGAATATTGTCCAACAAAAATTGTCTTCTGTACGCGATAATCATATTCTTCTGAAGTAATAATTTGTTAAATTATTTTAGAATAAAATGATTATAGATTATAATTTTAGTTTAGCTTATAATTTTCGTTTATTTATCACAATATGGATTCTTCTGAGGAAAATTGAAAATTTAATTGTTGAAAAATATTATAGAAATTATTTTTAGAATTATAAAAGTTTCAAAAATTTGCCACTCTTCTGCAAAAATTTTTATTTGCTCAATTTACCTATTGCTTTTGCTGTAACATTTGTTACATTTATTTCCTAAATGTTTATTATTTAACTGACATAAAATATCTCTTCCTTGAGAAGTGAAAATTAAAAAATGGAAAAACTGAAAATTTAATTACTGAGAAATATTATAGAAATTATTTTTAGGATTATAAAAGTTTTAAAAACTTGTCACTTGTAATATTTGTTACATTTATTTGCAGAATGTTTATTATTTAGCTGACTCCAGATGTGTCTTCCTTGAAAAGTGAATATTAATGGATCTTTGATATGAAAGACCAAAAGCTTCGTGAAATTATTCTTTATCGATAGCTTGTAAGATGTCAGAGTAAAATATCAATAACCAGAAGGTTACTTGTCTCAAATGAGTAATGATACTTTCTTGTAGCCAGCCAAAAGTCAGCGTCTTATAATTTCTCTTAATATTACCGTCGTTATTGTACTCGCAAGCATTTTTCATTCTTTCATTTTGTAAATGCAGTGAAATCAATATTTAAGTACAAATTTAAGGCACCATTAATTCATGTGTATATAAAGTACATACAGAATAATGAATACAGGAATCATGTATGAATTTCTGCTTGCTTAGAAAGGAACATACGAAATAAGGAAAAATAATAAAATCAGTTAATAAAATTATTAATCGAATAGCAAAAATTAGAATAGAAAATCTGTGAAATGGTAAAATAATAAAGTAGAAAAATTTAAAAATTGTAAAATCACTAATTATTATTTTTGTGGCAGTAAAAAGGGTAGCAAGCACACTTCCTTCACCTCGAGATCTTAAAAATTTAAAAATCATAAATTATTACTTTTGTGGCAATAAAAAGAGTAATAAGCACAATTCTTTGACCTCGAAATCTTAAAAATTATAAAATCACAAATTATTATTTTTGTGGTAGTAGAAAGAGTAGCAAGCACACTTCCTTCACTCCGAAATCGATTAAAAACTTATATTTGGTAAGAGGGTATAATTTTTGATTTTAAAAATTGCAATTTTGCAAAAAGCGAAGGAACTTATATCTTTTACACGAAATTAACTAAAAAGAACCGAACGAAGTAAATAAATATTGTACTAATCATTTCTACTAACTCATTTCGTAACAAAAGAGATAGAATACATAATTCCAGAAAATTCGAAATAATTATTTACAAAATATTAATATAATTATTTACACAATTATACAATTTATATTAGAATTTAATATTATTATTATATATATTATATTATATTGTATACAGTCTATATAACATTACAATTATAATTATTTACAAAATAGTAACGAAATTTTGTATAAAGAATATATAAAGAAATCACCCCTGAAAAATCATTTTTCTTCATTAACCTAATAATTCGATTATTCCTTCGTCAGAAACCCTGTCAGGTGCAAAATCGAAAATTACCAAACGGAATTAATTTTCATTACTGCAGATTATCAATGTCCATATAATAGCACCAATTAAGTGCAAATAATATTCGACATTTCAAACAAATTCATTTATCCTGTATTATACAAAAATGAATTTCATTATATATACTATACAAAAAATAAATTTCAATTCAATTTTCACAATCTTTTCAAGCAACAATTTTCCAAAGTAGCGAGTACCAAAACTTTCATGGAGGAAGTGTGGGGGTCCTGCCCCACCGTCTTGAAGTCGTGCTGGTCGCAAGTATCCTCCGTGGCGGCGTAGCTGGAGGGCCATAGGAAAAGGAGGGGATGCGTTTCGTCCCGGGCCTGCTAGCGGACTCATCAGTAAGACTACCTTAGCAGGCCCTGCCTTAGATACTATTGCAAGGACGGGAAGTTATATATATAGGATTTGGAGGTTTTCCAAAGTCGCAATCCATTTAGTGGATAGAGTGAGAATGATGGTCGCTAGAGGAATTTTCTCCTCTTCCAGGACAGGTCCTTGCCTTCCAGACGGGCTTAAAAGGGCCCGTTCTGGAAGATAGAGCTTAGTTCGTCATTAGTTCGTATTGAGAGTCCTGAGTTGTAGTTTAGTTAGTTTTTACTTCGTTACGAGTTCGTTAAGAGTTCTTAGTTGCAGTCTTTAAGAGTTGAGATTAAGTCAGATCCAGTCCCTAGTCTGCGGAAATTTTAGAGCTGAAATACTCTCTGTTGGAATGATAAAGACACAATTCGAGACATCTTACATATAACCTCGATGTTAAAATGTTTTTCGATTACATACCAATGTATGATTGTGTACGTGTCAGTCGGTCACCAGCCAAATTCCTTTGTTCAAACAACTCTGTCTCTATGGAATCGTTGTACAGCACACACCGATCGAGTTATCAATTATTAAAACGTTGCCTTTTTATAATTAGTGTTCCTTTCTTTTTAACTCCACTGCCATCCCAAATTCTATCACATTCCAGCATAGTAGAGACTGAGTGACTCTACATATATTAACCCTTTGCACTCGAGAGGCGCTCTTCAGTCGCCATTTGATAAAATTTCGAAGATCGATACTCTTTAATTTGTTAAATTTGAGATAATGTAACGGTGTGCCAGGTATCGAAATCAAATAATTCTGCGTGTTAATTACTATATATGATTTATTATTTACTGCGCAGAAATTATCCTCGATTTTATAGCAGAAAATCTTTGAACTCCTGCTCTTCATTAGCTAAAATATCGTCGACTGCAAAGGGTTAATTTGTTAACTATTGAAAAACGTGGAAGGCATTGGTATTCATTCCTATCCACTAGTCCACGTGTAATAGATCCACTCACCGACCCAATTTAACATCGTTGAAAGAGATTCCGCTAACGATTTCCCATTAAACCATGCAACCATAAAATATATTAATTGTCTCTTCTATTCCGTGTATCATTAAGTTAGAATTTTTCCTCCTCGTTCCATGCGATAGAGGATGATTAAACTATTAAAGTGTACCGCGCAACACAAGCAAAACTTGATGAAATTGTATACGCATTTTAATTTCGAACAAACGAGGCATCAAGAGGACTGTGTTTAAAGGCGAGGCAAAAAGAACGGCATCAAATATACGGTATGATAAAACAAGTTCCACCAGGATACACTTTGTACGCATTTTTCCTCGTGATACTCCACGATAGCTTTTAATTATAGATTAAAGAAGAGGGACTATTCCGTCTGCTCCTTTTTTCCCTTTTTCCCCCTAGCGACGTTGATTAAACTCGAACATGCAAACAGAGGCGCAGGTTTTAATACTTAAAGCAGATACTCGTGGGGTTCCTCGCGGACCCGCGAACAATGTTCCCTGTGTCAATTACTCACCCTGAAAACAAAAGGGTATATATTTTTCCTTCGTTATGAGTGACGAATTGCGTGTCGTGAGAACTTGAGAGAGGCGTGGAAAGCTTCGTATATATCTAGGGAAATATATTTATGGAGGATTTCTGTGAGACGTGCGAGGTAGATTCCGCGAGATGCGGATATAGTTGCATTTAAATATATTTTAATAGTTGGAATCTGGAATATTTTTTACAAATTAAATATATATGTATGAAAGGGTATTTAAATTCTTGTATAATTGGAAGAAGAGGTTCTGTGTTTTGTGGGTGTAGTTGCTATTGAAAATATTTGAATAGTTGAGTCCTGAATTTTTTTGGAGATTAAATATATATGTTGACAAATATTTTAATATTTGTGTAATTTGGAAAGTGGTTCTGTATTTTGTGGATGTAGTTGCTTCTGAAAGTATTTCAATAGTTGGAATCTCGAATATTTTCTAGAAATTAAATATATATGTGGGAAACGGTATTTAAATTCTTGTGTAATTGGAAAAAGAGGTTCTAGGTTTTGTAGATATAGTTGCTTTTGAAAGTAAATAATGACTGTATAATGAGTAGATAGAGACTCAAAGTTTTATAAAAAGTTATAATAAAAAAATATCTAGACTCTTGTGGAACCCTGCTATAATTTCATTAATTACTCTGTAGCATTATAATGAAATTTCTGTACTGTAACCGTGTATAACAGTTTTCACAATTTTCCTGAGTGTTTTATGGAAGTTTACTATTGTTTCACTGATTACTTATTATATGTAGTTTCGTGTACATAAATTTATGTTCGAGAAAAATTTGACATGCATGTAGAGTGTCAAATGTTGTGTCACAGAAGTTGATAGATATGATAGACAAAATAAGTCCGAAAAATATAACTTAAGAATTTAGTAAGAAATTTCGTTTAAAAAGCACTGAAACTCTGATCTCATGGGAAAAGTCTGTCACAAAAAAGGGAAAAAATAAATTTAAGAAACCTACGAGATGAGAACTTTCTTGGTAGCTAATGCTTTCCTAGGTGCTCTGACATCATTCGCGATAAAACTTTTCATGCAGGAATAATTTTACTTCTTACAACCGAGAGAATTGCAAGTATAAAAATACAGAAGGCATTATGTAACAGTATGTCACACATTTATTTTGGTTTCTGCAATAATAACAAAATAATCATTTGAAATTTTGAACTTTCTAATTATAATCTTTTAATTTCCAATTTATGAAATCTCAGCATCCAAAAATTGTCATTGTAATTAATAATGACCATACAATACTCAGAGCTTAAGATATGATAACAATGATAATGTATCAACTAAAATAATGAATTATTAATTAATTATAAAAGATTAAGGTTACCACATAAAATTCAAGATTAATACATTAAAAAGATGGAGACAAAATATCATTCTGTTTATTTTGTTTATTATACATTACTATAACTTAGACAACGAAGCTCCTAAAATTATTTAATCATACTTATTTTATTTTTAAAATTTCTGGATCATTCGAATAAATTATTATTTAGTTGAAAAATTAAATTGACTTTCGCAATCTATTTTAAGTGAACTTCAGAAAGAGCCAGACGCCATCTTGCCCAACAATCGGAACACGATGATCGAAAATGGCACCGCGTGCGTTAGATGACAGGAGCAAACTGACTGTCACTCGTTTCCGTCAGAAGATATCGATTTAACAAGAGCCGTAATTTCAAGGTATCTGCGGACAGACAAGTGAAACGATTGTAATTACGCGTTTCCCATAAATCATTGCGGTTATTTGTAAGCAATAAGTTGCATGGAATCGAGCCCCAGCCACGAATGGTTAAAACGTGACGTTAAAAGACAAAGAGAGGTGCAATATCGCGAAACAGCGAAAAGAAAAATAGTTGCATGTCAGTAGTGTATTTATGTCATATATTCTAGGTACTTATTAAATACATTTATTACAGAAATTACGCGAATGTTGGATCGATTCCTTCATTTTCAAAAAGATCTTCTTCCAAATATCCTTCGTCAATGATATAATCATAAATATTATGATTATGTAATATTAATAGATATCATAATGATAAATATAAATGTAATTAACATTAAAAAATTTTTTTCCAAATATCCTTTGTCAATGATATAATCATAAATATTATGATTATGTAATATTAATAGATATCATAATGATAAATATAAATGTAATTAACATTAAAAAATTTTTTTCCAAATATCCTTTGTCAATGATATAATAATAAATATTATGATTATGTAATATTAATAAATATCATCATAATAAATATAAATGTCATTAACATTAAAAAATTTTTTATCAAATATTCTTTGTCAATGATATAATCATAAATATTGTGATTATGTAATATTAATAGATATCATAATGATAAATATAAATGTAATTAACATTAAAAAATTTTTTGCCAAATATCCTTTGTCAATGATATAATCATAAATATTATGATTATGTAATATTAGTAAATATTATAATAATAAATATAAATGTCATTGACATTAAAAAATCCTTTTTCAAATTTCCTTTGTCAATTATATAATCATAAATATTGTGATTAAGTTATATTAATAAACATCATAATAATAAATATAAATGTCATTAACATTAAATTATTATGACATAATAATCAATATAACAATACAGTAGTGTCAATAATATAACTATAATCCATCCATAGACAGAATAAATCTGGAAATATTTAGTGTGAATAAATAAATAAAAATAAAATCGAATAAATAAATTGAAAATAAGCACGTGTCATAAAGAAATAGAATATTAATGAAAAATAAATAGCTTACCAATACGCTATAAAATGGATGTAATGATCATATCATATTACAGAGAAATTTTACACCACTTTCACATTTTACTCTCGCTATTTAAATAACGAAGTAAATGAAATAAAATTTATTTTCATCCACGACAAATTACAATGTATCGAAAGATTGGAAATTCGTGGCACGTGTACCTAGAATTCGAAACATAGGAAGCGAAAGCCGCGGCAGAGTCAGAATATCCACGTGGAAGATTACAAATCTCCAGGTATTCATTTTTTACACTATTGACCACAAAGAATGCCAAGATAAAAACGCAATACACTCTAGATTCTAAAGCATGGTACAAAGTCACCGCCTACTAACCCAGTGCATGCATCAAACGTCACGAACCAGCGGTAGATCTCGTAACAAACGCGTAAAGAAAGCAACAAGAGCTATGTCGTTAAAATCTCTCTTAAAAAACCATATGCCGATCGTCTCTCTGACGAACCAATGAATTTACGTACAATGAAGTTATGCATGCCTATGCACCATTGAAATTATTGTTGGAGTAATTTTTACGAATCTGCAAATTCCTGGCAAATAGATGGATAAATTCGACAGCAGTACTAATTTTGGAAAAAGCCTGTGTTATATATTTTATTAAATTTCCTAATTTCCCTATAATAAATTTTAATTTATTAAATAATATATAAATAATAATAAGTCTGTAAATTCGTGTCAAATGTATAGATACATTTAGCAAAAGAATTACTTTTGGAAACATCACATGACTATTTTTTAAATCAACTTCTCAGTAGACATAATATTAAATAAATTAATGCCAAATGAATTGGATTTAGGACTAAAATTGTTCTTAAAATTTTTTATTTTGTTAATGCACTTCTAAGTGAGTCAGTAAATCCACGTCAAGTGCAAAGATAAATTTGCGACTAAAATTATTTCTAAAATCCTTGCACCACTGATGTATTCCCAGCAAAGTAATAAATTAATATCAAACATATGAACAATTTAAAATTGTAATTACACTCTTAGTCATCCTCTACGCCATCCCTCAAACCGATATTACTGATGCACGGGATAAATCAATTTTTGTTAATATGAGAAGAAAATTCAGGTTTCGTATTTCCAGTATAATATTTCTTATTTCGTATGTCACCTGTAGAAATAAGATCTCTTGTGTCTTCAGTCGAGCAACATCCTGAATCTTGAATAAACCCATTATCATATACTATCGTGGACTCTTCAGGAACTAATATCTTTTTACCAATGTAACAGATTCAATTCTGATCCATCGTGTATGAATAGCATAACGAGATAGTGAAGATAATATAGATACATTTAGTAACAAATTAAGAAGCAAAACAACCATTTGTGAATTTTTGTATATTTTCTATTTTCTCAGATATATAAAAATTGAAATTAAGATTAAGATTAAAATTAAAAGTAGGCTTTCTACAAAATATTTGAAACGAATTTTATTATTTATTGATGTGTCATATAAGATATTATTCCTTTATTTTATTTTTTATTTTAATATATGAATGTATCTTACTTTTTACCAATGCAACAGATTCAATTCTGATCCATCGTGTATGAATAGCATAACGAAATAGTGAAGATAATATAGACACATTTATTAACAAATTAAGAAGCAAAACAACGATTAGTGAATTTATGTATATTTTTTATTTTCTGAAATATGATAATAAGGTTAAAATCAAGATTGTGATTAAAATTAAAGGTAGGTTTTGTACAAAATATTCGAAACGAATTTTATTGTTTATCGATGTGTCGTATAAAATATAATTCTTTTATTTTATTTTTTATTTTAATATATGAATGTATCTTAAAAAATGTTGAAAAATTATCGATTATTTTAATGTTTAATTTTTATTTCATGAACAGTGAGTTCCATTAATGTTCAAAAGTTGAATAAAACTGGTATTTTGGTTCTTAATTTTTGCCAGTAAGTGCAGATATTTTTAATATAAGGAGTGAGAATCATGATAAAATAAAATTCTGATTTTTCCAGATATTTTATTTGTTTATCACCTTCAATTTCTCCAAGATTTTCCGATTTCTTCAATTCTGATGACTCTTTTTATTCTCTTACATTTTCTTCTTAAAATTTCCCATTTCTACTTTGACTTTCTTAATTTCTTCAATTCTCTCAATTTTTTCGATTCTCCTTAATTTGACGACACTATTTATCATCTAAATTCTTCTCTTCCAAATTTTATATTTCAGCTTTAACTTTCTTAATTTCTTCAATTTCATCGATTTCCCCCATTCCCATAAATTCCGACGATTCCATCATCTTTCCTTCTCCTTCCCTTTTATTTCCTCGATTTCCTCAATTTTTGAACAATTTTCGAGTTTCATATTCTCCCGACTATTTTACCATTCCCACTAGTTCGTCTCCTGAAATTTCTTCTTCTCTTCCAATACCTGCAAGTCTGCGAATACCATCAGTCCTAATGATCCAATCGACCCATTCGCTTTGGCCTTAAAAAATTCGGAAAATCTCAGAGCAGGACGAAAATTCGTGACGTGCTGGGAACGAGGCTCGACCAGCGTTCCGTGTCGGCTTGTAATCGATTAAACGCAACGTTCCGTGTCGTAGGTTGTCGCACAGGTAGTCGGCTGGTTACTCGTAATCGTCTATAACCGCGGCACAGATCCACCGGTTGACTTATCGACGAGTTCAGGCGATTTCCATACATATTCTGGCGGGCTCGCATGAATCCGTGATGCACCGAGCAGCTGCGGTCGGTTCGCCGTTCACGAGGTGGTGCGAGGGTGCAAGGAACGAGGCGTAACTCCGAATGGGGATCGAATTCTAACAATCAGACGCATTTCAGGGCGAGTTCGGCTTCCGACGAAATACGGTTTAGAGTCTATCAGGGAATTCCTCGAAGTGGAGGGTTTTAAGGGTTTTAGCTAAACCGTAGTACTCGAGATAGTTCCTGTCATATTTTCTCCTCGACGATGTTCCGTTCGAAGCTACTGGATATTGCGGTTTGGTATTTCACTTGTTGGTACATGACAGAGTTTTTTCTCTTTTTCGAGGATAGATTGGATAGAATGAAACTTGGTTTCGAAACGAGGCAACGAGAGATGATAAGATGTTAAATATTAAAAAATATATTAGAACGAAGATGATAGTAATTACATTTTAAATGAGAATAAAATAGGAATAACAGAAATTGAATCTTAAATAAGTCGATGTGATAAAAATAATTATAATTAAATACTAAATGAAAGAATAAAATAAGAATAACAGAAATTAAATCTTAAATAAATCGATGAGATGAAAATAATAATAATTAATATTAAATGAGACAATAAAGTAAGAATAATAAAATTAAATGAAATAACGAGATAATTGTAATTATAATTGAGTATTAAATGAGAGAATAAAATAAAGATAGTTTGGGAGGCAATGAGAGATAAGATGTTAAATATTAAAAAATATATTGGAACAAAGATGATAGTAATTACATTTTAAATGAGAATAAAATAGGAATAACAGAAATTGAATCTTAAATAAGTCGATGAGATAAAAATAATATTAAAAATTAATATTAAATGAGACAATAAAATAAGAATAATAAAATTAAATGAGATAACGAGATAATTGTAATTATAATTGAACATTAAATAACAGAATAAAATAAAGATAGTAATAGTGAAATACTAAACAATATAATTAAGTAAAATTGATAATTATTAAATATTACCAAATGTATTAAAAATTACTGAATATTATTAAATGTGACATAATAAAATAGAAACAATCGTGATATTAAATATATTAATAATAACGTTTGGGATAGCAATTATTGAATGAAAAGCTTGATTTGACATAAATACTCCTCCTAAATGAATTTCCAAAATTGCAATCCCTCCAAAAGTACCAAATTTATATAGGAAAATGTGTCTGCCAATTCATATCAATTCAGACTTATACATCGAAAGCGAATACAAAAACATCCAATACATGCCTCTCCATTCGTATTAATTTATATCTCACAGCACACTGTAACAGTAAAAATTCAATAAGAAAAATTCCAATAAATATTTCAATAAATATTTAACAAATTAATAAATTCCGCTGTTGCTTTGACATGCAAACGTATTCGATTCCTTTCAAATTGTAAATACAAATACCCACGAACCAAAGTGGTCACGGATAATCCTTTCGCAAGGGCATGAACCTAAAATAAATATAAAACACCTGAAAGCGATAAATCAATAAATAAATAAATAAAAAGTTCAATATTTAGACGATATCGTATCTTTAATTACTCGATGCCTTAATTGGATTTCAATAACCGATATTCGCATTAATATCCGCATAATTGAAATAATTTCGAAGAAGCAGAGAAAAAATCAGGAAATATTTTAAACGTTAATTTCAACTGATATCGACGTTTCGGTAAATTTCACACGTGATACGAGTGCATACCCACTGGGTTTCGGATTGAATCACGGTAAACCACGTAGAATATCGAGGCATTCGATCGGTCGAGTCTCGAATTTTTATGCACGCCTTAAAGGGGACTTTTGCCTGCACGGTATTCATCGACTTCGGTGTAGTTCATTGCAGTTCAGTGACTTCGATGTAGAACGGTAATGTTTGTCTGTTTGGAAATACGCGAGCGAACAGAAGTTCGAGACCGGCCGACTTATCGGTGTTCCTTTATGGCGTCTCGCGACTTCCACTATCAAATGAAATTGCTTTCTCTTGGAAACACGGGGACACGTTGTAATACGAGTTTACCGGAGCTGGAATCCGTCATTTATCGACTGCGAGTGGGAGAATATAGAGAAATATCAGCAAATTTAAATTTTAAAATAAAATTATATCAGTTTGCATATAGAAAGCAATATGGCGGCGAATTGGTGCTTTCAGGAGACGGAAACGTGTTCTGATAGATAGCAGTATATATAAAAATTCGTAATTTATTATATATACGTGAAATAATATGGAGAGAAATTAATTATGTAAAATTAAATCACATGTAAACTGGAAACAATATGGTTCTCTTAATAAATACTGAAACATGATGTATTATATACCAAAATTCACTGTATCGAATGTTCTGAATAATTATACCAAAATTATTATTAATTCGTTTATTATAAATGGAAGAATAGGGAGAATATGGAGAAAAATTCATCGATTTAATCTTTTTTAATAAAATTACATTGAATTTGTGTCCAGGAAACAATATGGCGGCGAATTGGTGCCTTCAGGAGACGGAAACATGTTCTAATACATTGCAGTATGTACCAAAATTCGTAATTTATTGTGTATACATGAAATAATATCAAGAGAAACCAATTATGTAAAATTAAATTACATGTAAACTGGAAACAATATGGTTCGATTAATAAACGTTGAAACATGTAGTGTGTACCAAACTTCATTTAGTGTGTATCAAATGTTCAGAGTCGTTGTACCAAAATCATTGTCAATTCGTTTATTATAAATAGAGGAATATCGAGAAACGTTAATTGATTTGACTTTTGCAACAAATTAAATTACATTCAAACAGCAAACAATATGACGGAAAATTGGTTCCTCTGGAACAGATAGAAACGTGTTCTAATACGTGTCAAAGATCGTGATTTATTGACTAAAATTGAATGAATTTTGGAAAAAATTAATTGACTTGATTTTTTAACTGTAATAAAATAAAAGCGTGATTAAACTGCGAGAAATATCCAGGCGAGATGCTTCTTCTGGGTATATAGAAATTGTTGAAGTACAATTTTACTGAAGCTAGAATATAATTTTGTGTCAGATACGAATACAGGAATATTGAAAAAAATTAATTCGTTTAACTTTCATAAATATTCGCGATAAAATTAGATCGTGCTTTACTATTGAAGTATTGTCTTTGCTGAGTAAATGTCAAACTGTTGTAATATAATTTAGCTGCAAATTAGAAGTTAAAGTAAATTGACTGACAGAAAATTCATTTACAAATAATAAAAAACAGTTAATTAATTTTGTTTTCTTTAACAATAAATAATATTATTCTGCCATTAAAGAAATTACGTTGTAACACAATCTCGTTGAAGATAGAAATCGTAATTTACCGAGTGTAGAAAAAAAGTGACTCAATTTTCTGTAATTATAATAGAGTTAAATTGCGTTTAAATTAATAATGAAATGGCGATCTCACAGTTTCCACTATCAGACGAAATTGATTTCCCACGTAGAAACGTGAAACCGTGTTATAACATAGTTCCATTGAAGCTATAATTATTAAATAAAATGAACGAATCATAATTGAACAAATTAATTATGTTTATTTCTGCAGTTGCGAAAAAAAGTTATATTTAAATTGAAAATAATTATAGATTTATGATGGCACTATTTTCTATGATATTATTATCTTACTGTTACCATAATAGATATAAATATAATTATAATTGACGTCTAAATGTAATAATATAACGAATGTATATTAAATAAGAATAAATAATAAATAGAAAAATTATTTCAATAATTGTTATTATGTGTAAAATGTACTATTTTGTTATAATACAGCTTTATTGAAGCTATAATTAAAAAATAATATGAACGAATTATAATTGAACAAATTAATTATGTTTATTCCTGCAGTTGCAAAAAGAAGCTATATTTAAATTGAAAATAATTATAGATTTATGATGGTACTATTTTCTATGATATAATTATCTTACTGTTACCATAATAAATATAAATATAATTATAATTCTATTTAAATCTAAATGTAATAATTTAATATATATGTATATTAAATAATAATAAATAATAAATAAAAAAATTATTTTAATAATTGTTATTATGTGTAAACTGTACTATTTGAATTATTATATATAGTGTAAAATTACTATAATTCAAAACACGATCTCGCATATTTTTTTAAATTCTTTTTTATACAACTCCTTTTAGTACAGTTACTTTTCGTAGAGTTCAGATTGTACACAGCAATATAATTCGTTCGGACAAATTATAAAAACATTCGACCATGTTTCAGGAAACATTGAATAATCCTTGTTCCATATATGTTACAATGGAAACACGATGAAAGGTTATGAAAACTAAACATATTTTTCCGTTTTGAAGGAATCCTCTGTTTGATACTATCGCTTCGATCTGAAAATATGCTGAAAAATTGGTCTTCCTCTGAACCTTAAAATATCTCGGCAGTGTGTTGATTTGCACATGTGTGAAGCAATACTTGGTCATATTAAACGCGACTTCAAACAGTAATTTTTATTCACGACAAAGAATGCAGCTTACGGAATATTAATCAGCATTAATCAGAAAACTTGTTTGGATCGTAACAAAATAGAATATTAATTTTACGCTTTACAAAATTGTGTTAACGATAGAAAAATATTATTTAATTCATAAACACGATTGTGTCAATACTTAAAATGTGTAATATCACGATTCAATTCTTTATTTTTAAAGTCAGGAAATATTATTTTACAATATTCAGTCAAAAACTGACATATACAACATTTTGAACCAACTCTCCATTGTTGAGAAATAAGTATACTATAGCATTCGAAAAAATTGTGTTAACAATATAAAAATATTATTTAATTAACAGACAGGATCGCGTCAATATCTGAAATGTATGATATCAAAAACCTATCCTTCTTCGTTAAAATATAAAAATATTATTTTGCAACAATCTCTCAGAAACTGAAAATCTAATATTTGAAACCAACCCTCTACTGTTAAAAGATAAATATGCTATTTGAAAAAATTGTGTTAATAACACAAGAATATCATTTAATTACTAGACAGATTTATGTCAGTATTTAAAATGTATGATATAAAGAACCAACTCTACATTGCTAAAATATCAAAAATATTATTTTGCAATATTCTCTCAAAAACTGAAATGTCCAATATTTGAAACCGACTCTCCACTATTCAAAAATAAATTTACAATTTAAAAATGTGTTAACAATACAAAAATATTATTTAATTAACAGAGAAGATTATGTTAATATTTAAAATGTATATTAAAAACCAACTCTTTATTGTTAGGATATAAAAATATTATTTTACAACATTCTCTCAAAAACTGAAATATCCATCATCTGAAAGCAACTCTCCACTGTTACAAAATAAATATACAATTTGAAAAAATTGTGTTAATAATACAAAAATATCATTTAATTACCAGGTAGGATTATGTCAATATTTAATGTGTATGATATCAAGAACCAATCCTTCCTCGTTAAAATATAAAAATATTATTTTACAACAGTCTCTCAGAAACTGAAAATCTAATATTTGAAACCAACCCTCTACTGTTAAAAAATAAATATGCTATTTGAAAAAATTGTGTTAATAATACAAAAATATCATTTAATTACTAGACAGAATTATGTCAATATTTAATATGTATGATATCCAGAACCAATTTTTCATTGTTAAAATATAAAAATGTTATTTTACAACATTCTCTCAAAAACTGAAATACCCAACTTCTGAAACCAACTCTCCACTGTTAAAAAATAAATATACTACCTGAAAAAATTATGTTAATAATACAAAAATGTCATTTAATCAGCAGACAAGATTATATCGATATTTAAAATGTGTAATACTAAAAGCAAACGTGTCGCAGTTAAAACATAGAAACTTTCTGCAACAATGTTCCGTCAGTATCCAGAACGCCTGATTCCTAAAAGCAACCCTCACTGTTAAAATATAAAAGACTTTTTTAAAGCTAATTACGTAAGCATTAAAACGCGATGGTAATTGCTTACACAACAAAAGCTGTTGCACAACGAGAGATGTCACGAATTCTCTTGGCAAGGATCTGTTTGAGTTTGGCCATAAAAGCAGATGACGTTCGTTAGCTCTCGCATCCTGAACTTGGTTAACAAGGTATAAAAATCGATGTAACGAAGCATGGGAAAGAAGCCGTGCACTCGTGTTACGTAAACGCGTATGTCACTCTGCGTGTACAATAATTGTTCATTGATATCGAAGCTGACTTACGAAACCGTAACACCCACGTTGCAATATCCACACAGAAGTGGAACAGAAGCATATTGCTTGTCACATGCTTTCACGTAACGTGTGTACGTATATTGGTATAATCAGAATTGTGGTGCAGCAATTTGGCGCCATATGTGAAGTCAAAAGAGCCACTTCTTGCTATAAGTAGACGGTCGGAATTAATTCAATATTTGTAACGTTTAGCCAATGCTTTGAAATCGTGCTTGCATCGCTGAATAACCTGTTTCAAGACGTAGCGAAAATTTTAACTTCCTTTCGAATGGGATTAGATTAATAACAATTTTGCCATTGTTGAGGGTTTATAATTATAGTATTATTATTATAGTATTATTATTATGGTATTAGTATTATTATATATATAATTATAGTATTATTAGAAGTCTTTTAATATATTTTAGGGGGATTAGAGAAGTCTTGGGATCTTGAATTTTGGGTATGGAGGTGTGATATTAAAATGAAGCACGAGGGTGTTATTGAGCATTTAAAAATATTGTATATAAATATGGAATATTGAAATTCCGTGGAGTATCGTATATTAAAAATATTATATGCCATAATTGCGTTAAAATTTTATGAAATATTAATTTCGTATGCAATGAAATTTAGATATATTAAAATATTACTTTCATATTTAAATATAGTTTAGGATTATAATTTTGATACATTAATATTTAAATATTGTAATATTAATATAGTGGGTATTATATTAATGTGTTGATATTAGAAATGTGAAATATTGAGTATTTTAGTATTAATATATAGTACAAAAAATATGTTAATATTAACTGTTAAATGTTAAATGTTTTAATATTAATGAATTATTGGAAACTAAATTGTTATGGAATATTAAATTCGGAAAAATTAATTTTAGTGCAAAGAGTTTTTTGAGAAATGTATTAAAGAGGCACTGTACAATGAAATTCACGTGCCACCTACATTTGCAATCGGTGGTCATCGTTATTCGATCATCGTCGTGTTCTTCGATCAATCAATCAATGAAATATCGATCAATCATTCCAAAATTCTTTTATTCTTCCTATATCCTTAGAATATTTTACTTCTTCGCAACTTTAGCGATATTACGATATCCCCAAGATTACTTTTAAAACAGAATTTGTGTTCATCCTGTATCGCATTAAAGTGGAAAACGAAAGTAGTAGCTTTCTAAATTGAATGAATTTGGATTTCGGTGGTCAACGAACCCTGAAATTCTGGAATTTTACGTATACAGGTACTCAAATTTAATGGACTTGATATACTCTGGCAAAACTGCAATCACTCGTGAAGAAGGGCGTCTGAAATCACAGAAATAGTTGAAAGGGAGCCAGAAATGGCTGAAACTGGAACCTCGGTCCAGGATATATCGAAACTGCCAGACGAAAATAAAGAAAAAAAGAGAGCCAGATAAACACAAAGCAGTACACTGATGCTGTAATATCTAATAGTTCCAATATGTCCAGTTACAAATACGATGTTTCTTCAATCCTTTCAGTTTCGTCTAATTAATCTGAAAATATTTATTATTTAAATAATATCAACAGATATTACAAATAAGGAGTAATAAATAATAATTGCAATTAACATTCAGATACGTATACATGGCAATAATAATAATTAAATAAATAATCAGTTATAAATGAGCAATAGATAACAAATAAATAATAAATAAACAATCGATGCTTAATGAATAATAAATAAGTAAATAATAATAGTGGATGAGTGATAAATAAATAATAAATAAGTGAATAATAATAGTGAAGGAATAATAAATAAATGGTAAATAAGTAAATAACAAATAAACAATCGATGCTGAATGAATAATAAATAAGTAAATAATAATAGTGGATGAGAGATAAATAAATAATAAATAAGTGAACAATAATAGTGGGTGACTGATAAATAAATAATAAATAAGTCAATAATAATAGTGAAGGAATAATAAATAAATAATAAATAAGTAAATCATAATAGCAAGTGATTGACGAATAAATAATACTAAAAATAATAAATTAATAATAAATCAATAATTTACAAGAAATTGTTCAAATAATTAACTTCACATCACCTATCAAATTTACTTTATTAATCAGTCATTGAACACTAATTAATTTCGAAATAAGATTAATTCTCGAAATGAAACAAAAATCTCAACAAGTACAAAGAAACGCCATGCTTAACACAGAACTAAAATACGTCTCATTTCACCCCCGAACATCGTGTATTTTTCGTTACTTGACATGATTGTGTCAATGTTCCAAAAAGTCCTGTCAACAGAACGAAATTATTTCATTCATAATTTGCTACGTTCCCTTTTTATCCTTTTCGATCTTCCTTTGATGTGTCGCGTTACTTTTATATAATTCTATTTATCGAGATATGGCATAGTTTACGTAAACAAAATGGCGCGTTCAGCGCGGTGGATGAAGTTCTGAATTTAGCGCTCATTGCATAACACTACCACAGATCTGTCATTTCAATGTGTTTAAGCTTATTATGTATGCCAATATACGCGTAATGATTTGCACTAGAATGAAAACATTATCAATAGAACGGAGGGTTCGGTACATTGTTTTCAGACATGGTCACAACTCTCTGATAGCATATTGTCAAGATCTGTTACTTTAGGAACATGTTCGACAAGTTACTTTTAGGAATTTTTAAAAAAAGATTGGTGGAATTGAAATTTATATAGATTGATATTTTTATGTAATAACTTTTGTTGGATTAATATAGTTTATTAATATAAGTGTATTAATGTAATTGACAGAGTAAGTTTGTTAATTATGTCATCTTATTTTATTTGTAAAATATTTGTTGTATGGAAAAATATTTTATGTACAAGTTGCTTCATATCGAAATTAATTATTAACTTTGTTACTTTAATAATTGATTGCTCTGCATGATGGTATAATGAAATGTTATACATTACAGTCAAAAGACTAGAAATAATATTTATATAATATTTTAATAAGAAAACGAAATAGGATTTCACAATTCTATGAATTTCAATTTTAAACATGATGTATCTTATTAAACATAATTTTCATATAAATATAGTGCGATACTATTCGTGAAATTTGTGAAAAATTAAATAACTATAACGTGTTCAAGGTTTTACCTTCATGTTAATATCATACAAAATTTTTGTTCATGTAACAGCATAAAAATTGTAATATTTTATAATAATTCGTGATTTCCAGGTATAAATTGTATCCAGACAGCTGTTATTTCGTAACAGTCGTCAATAATTAATCCTCATAACAAATGCACGAGTAAATGTTTCGTAATGTCAATCATGCAAGATGCGATTATACAATTTCGTAATAGAGTCAAGCAATTTTCACGTGTCAAGAATTTTACGTTCACGTTTCACTTTGAAACTTGCAGGTGCAAATTATGTGCAACAGAAATAATTTCTAGATTATCGTATCCCAGACAAACGTTTCGTAACGTCAGTCATAAAGGACGTACGTAATTACGGAATATTATAACGAAGTTAAACAATTTGAAGATATCAAGAATTTCAGATTACCTTTTAGTTTGAAATTTCGAGCTTTCTAACTGCAATTATTTCCTGATAATCATCGTTAATTTGGACCTGTACATCTCTCGAGACAATAGTTAATTATAGACTGAGGAAAGAATTCTGGCAACAGACAGGTCTGTAATTTATAACACCCAAGTGTCTACCATTCGTGACTAACGAATTTCCGTTCTTAAATCCGGAAAAACACAGGATCTAACTTTCTACAACCACCTAAACTTCCATCTGTCCCCACCCCCGCCAACGCTGTTCATTTCCGCTACTTCTTACCACCACTTCCATCTCAAGCCAGCGAATGGAAATGTTTGTAAATCATTAAACCATTTTCGCTTCTGATTCCAACTAATTGCATAAACGTGATGGATGGATTCCATGGACGTGGAAGGTTTTTGGAATGAATGGACAGTCGTTTGATCTGATAGAAGAAATTCAATGAGATATATTTTGATATACAGGAACTTAAAAGGATAAAAAGAAATTGAACTTCTATCGTCGTAATAATTTGTCGAATTATTTATTCTTATTAATTATCTTCTTCAAATATTTTATATACATACGTTTTTATATATATTGTGTAAATTTATGTATGTGTGTGTATATATACTACAATACTTCGCATTTTATAATGAATACATGAAGGTACACGATTTCCTATTTCACTGATTAATACTAATTAGTGTCAACATTAACCTTATTGAGAATATGTATAATATATATATTAATACATCAATTACAATGAAATATGTATAATTAATACTATAATAATTAATTAATAATATTATAATTAATACATAATTAATAGATTAATTACAATAAATTACTTATATTTCTTAATACATGTAGTATTATATTGCAAATAATATACAATAATATGTTATATTTGCATATTCAAATATACTATATATACTCAATATTATATTGTTCTATTGTATAATAATAGTAATGTATTTTATGTAATATAATAATATACTAAATATTATACTACTTTTAAATATATTACTTACTGTTAGTTTACTTTTCCTTATTATATAGTAAATAATATGTTTACAATTAACCAGTATATTTTTATACAGTAAAATATATTACATATTACCTCTATATTAGTATAAATAAAATATGTATTACTTACATTTCTTAATACTTGTATTATTATATTGCAAATAATATACAGTAATATATGTTATAATATTATATTGTTCTATTGTGTAATAACTGTAATGTATTGTATTTAATATAATAATATGTAAATGTATTTAAATTAATAACGTATTGTATTTAATATAATAATATACTAAATATTATACTACCTATAAATATATTACTCACTATTAGTTTACTTTTTCTTATTACATAGTAAATAATATGTTTTCACTTAATGAAAATATTACTATATAACTGTATAAAATATTTTTATATAGTAATATATATTACATATTACCTATACATTAGTATAAGTCGCTCATTGTATATAGTGATATATTATATTATTATTGTTACTGTTATTTTGTATTAATAATATATTGTAAATAATATAAAAAAAGTCTATTCTTTATTTATATAATTGTAATGTAACTGATATATAATACAGGGAAATATCAATACACCGAATATATGTATAACGAAACTTAATTAATCGCCCTACTAAACCACTGGAGTTGACCTAAAGCGTATTAAGTAGAACGCACCCGTATCTAGTCAGACAGAAACGAAACTCGCATTACTTCCCTTTTAATTCTCATTTAATTCTCATCGCTGATAACGTCACAGTGGAAAAAATCCCTCGTAGCGTTGCGAAACCATAGAATTAGCTAGTAGATGGAACAGAACGTTTCACGAAATCGATACCCTTTATTTTTATCAAAGGTTGCAGCCCAAATCCTGTACTTACATTCTCGGATGAAAAAACTACGCGATCGACGAACGTAACGAGATTAATTACGAGCCAACGTATCTGATAAAGGAATTCGAAACATTAACTCATAAGACAGAAAACGCGAAACGACGAGGAGAGGAAGCCAGTTGAAATGTAGCGTTCTATTGAAGGCCAGTGGTCCTGAAAATCACGGCTTTTCCGGTTTTAAAAGGATCGCAAACAGGAAAATCGCGTCCCGATTTAATTGCTAGAACTTTTTAGAGCTTTATCGCCGGAAATCGATCTAATTATTTTCAAAATTAGTCTCGAATTTTTCGAATTTCTCGTCTGCTACGCAATTTTTTGATCCAATATCGACTTCATTTAACGACTCATTTTGTTTCCATTTAAATAACCATTTTTAATTTATCTTAACTTCAAATTGAAAATTTAAAATGAAAAATATTAAATTGAAATAAAATTATAAGATTTTAATTATTTATATTCGTGTTGCTAATGCGTGTTACTTTTTCCTTGGTAATTTCAGCAGTAGAAATTGTTTATTTCTGATATTTAAAAATATTTTTCTAGTTGTTTAGGGTATGATTAAGGGAAGCTTAGTGTTGAGAATTTCTAAAAAATTTTATTGCGAAGGAAGTGCAATTATGGCTAAGATTAGAATGGATTCTACGAAACGTTGAAGCTTCGGAACCCCTCGAAACTCAAGGAAGTTTTGAGTTTCGAGAATTCGAAAATTTAGACCACTTTCGTGATTCCAAATCCTCGAAACTTCTCTGAAAATTTTATCCAGGAAAAGAAATAATATTGACTCCTGAGGAATCAGTAAATCGATAAGTAAAATGGAAATTGTCTTGTCACATGAAGAATAAAGTAATTCTTTCAAAGACTTTTCATTTAGAGCTATAATTGATAAAAACTAGAAAATTGATAAATTAATCAAATACAAAAATAATTTCAATGTTAGGTGTTCTTGAATTAGAATTTGAATTAGTGTCTTATCATCGATAAATGTATGTATAAAAATTTTGTTGCGATATTTTAAATAAAACAAAGTATGTCTGTCAGAAACCAAAATCAGTGCTTCGAGCTATGACAGCTTCAAATTTAGAAAATTTCGAGCGTTTCGAGCTCAAAAGATTCCGAATTTCGAATTTTAAAAAATTCGGTAGCTCCGGATTCAAATTTCAAGAGGAAATTTCAAAAATTTTTAAATCATTCAAGGTTATAAGAATTATAAAATTATGGACTCTAATTAATTAAATCGATATCAGACGCCTGCCATATTTTATATTATCTAATATTATTATATGAATCCAGGAAAACTTCCAATTTTATTTCCTAAAAAGACACAGTAATTATAAAAATTGTAAACTACCATAATGGCATTGAAGCAGTGAATACTGGAGTTAAAAATTTAATAAAGAAGTGAAAGGGTTGAAGAAAATCATGGAAATATCTAATATTCTATCAGTGTTTATTCTTCTGTAGAGAAGTCAGATTAAATTTGAAGATGCAAGGAGGAACCAAGCTTAGTATGTTTCCTCTTTTTTGGAGAGATTCCACTCGGAAGTACCTTAACAGTGCTAAAAGCACAGCTTTCAGAACTCGGGCAGCAACATCAAATTAAGGAAAGTAACCTGACGTGGGCGTAATAAGACGGTAGGCTGAACCGAAAAAAATTCGAACTCAACTGGAGGCTGAGAAAGGGATTCGTTTGCTTTTCATATTCTCCGACGCTTCCTCGAAATAAATTTTTTAGGCTGTATAAATGTGTGCTGATACTTATGAAAATGGCTCGAGTTGAAAATTGGAGGAAATTTAATTTCTTGCTCATTTTCAGTTACACTCATTTAAATAACAATTTAATTTATTGAAAGAAATTTGGGAATTAAAATTGGAAATTAAATAAATTTTTATATATAAACTTTATTAGCTAAATTTAAACAGCAATTAGATAATGATTTAGATAATAAGTTAATGTCTTTTTTGTAAGAAATTTATAAATTAGAATATTTTACAATTTTTATGTAAAAATTTGATTGGTTAAATTTAGATCGTAATGAAATAATAATTTAGACAATAATTTATTTTTCTGCTTCAAAGAAATCTGCAAATTAAAATTTTTTATCATTTTTATAAATAGACTTTATTTCTTATGTTTAAATAGTAATTTGATGTTGTGTTTGATAAAAATTTTTAAGTGTAATTGCAATAATAAAATTGATATGTAATTGTCATAATGATTATTAAATATATGGATTAGTATCTGTGTTAAGTGAAAGATGCAAGAAATAAATATTTTTATTACTGGTTACTTTATATTAAATTTTGTGTTTCTTCTTACATAAATATATTTCATTTTTGTTAAATATATTTTCGAAATTAATATAAATCACCTAATATACACAGTATAAGGAAGCATAGTTTTTTCCCAAATCTAAATAATGTTACAATGGTATAAAACAATTATTTTATCAGAGTAAACACGCTGTTGCTTTTTCTGTGGTCGTGAAAAAATAGTCTGTACGAACTCCGGAAATGAAAACACTTTGAAATAAAAAGTATCATTTTTAATTGTTTTCATACAACAAACACAGGTAATTTTTAAAAGACGGAAACAAATTTTTTGAAATACTGGAAATTTAAAAAGTGAAAGATACTTTTCGGTTTGTAAAAAACATTTCACTTATTACGTAAATAACAACATTTAGTTATTCATTATGTCACGACACGTTTAAAATAATTTAACTACTAATTAAAATTCCTTTTCCGCCAACGTTAATTTGTAAAATAATTAATTCAAAAGTCGGATCTAGAATTAGACCTACTAAATTGTTTAAACCGTTATTGCATTTGAAATGTAAAGTGGTCTCCTTTTGTGGGAACATAATCGAATGTATTTGAATACGATTCAAGCTCTCCGTACAGCAGCGTTGAAAATGTATGAAGTGCCAAATCCTTTTGGGAGGAACTTAAAACCTGGCTAACAGAGAATGTTTCCCTATTAAATTAACTATTGAAACCCCTCCTTGGGCTGTAAAGCGATCTGTCGTGGATATTCACGCTACTCTTTTACGAATTTTGACTGAATAACATCACATTTACGTCAGGAACCTTAAAAAAAGCCCTGAGAACTTTTTCACCAAGAATGAATAAACATAATCTCAACTAATTATCAAAAGTTAGGCAGTCATTTTGAAGATGTTTATTTATTATAAAATTAATATTAATTAATAATATTAATTATAA
>NW_016909918.1:928861-931085 GCF_001483705.2 Eufriesea mexicana
AAATAAAAATATAATAATAATTCTTTACTGTTCATAGGTAATAAATTATTACCTACAGTCTAATAGTGCGATGTAATATTTAATTTAATAGTATTATAATTTATAATGTGTTAAGCAACCTGACCCAAATAATCACTAATTTAATCACATCCAATAATAATATTTTTACGCATTTTTGTACAATAATAATTTTTGTACATGTTCGCGTACACACTTAACACACGTATACTGACGTTATCAGGCCTTTGGATCGTAAAAATATTAGCTGCAATAGGAATTCTCTCCGTGTCTTGGACGCCAAATCACTTTTGGGATGGCCCAAATTCAATCTGAACCACCTTGGGTTTCAAACACCTACTGGCCTCGAGCCATAAGGCACAGCACGCCTATTCTATCACTGATCGATTCGAAAAATCGCAATACGGTTCAAATTAACTATCTTGGTCAGATTCATAGTGCATAAACGACACGTTTGGAAACATACAATAAATTCTTGAACTGTTCTTCGAAAAAAATTATAGAAACTTTTTAATTGATCTAAACTATAAAAAATCATATTAATTTCAAAAAGTAATGATTTGCTATTAGAGAAATATATTAGCATCAGTATAATAATTAAGAAAAATTTGAATTATCAGGAAGGACAAAAGAATGTTCAAAATTATGTTATTAATTATTAATGACTTTATAATAATTTAAAATTGATTAAAAATTTAGGATTACAAATTTTTGGGAATATTATACAGTACATTTTTCACATTTAGAATAAGAAATTTTTTTAAATATATTATAAAGTCTTTTTGCAGATAATAATTTAAAATGAATCTGAAATTAAAATAAAATTTTGTAATATTTGTTAAACATGATAGTAAGTCTTTATTTTAATAAAAGCAGAATGAAGTTATAAGAAAGTAATGTATTTTGCAAATGACATATTCATTCCCATTAATTCAATATTCTCTGAATTACAATACATTTATTCAGAAATGTAAATTATGTCATAAAGAGAATAAACCTTGAAGAGCACCATTCCTAGTTTACAAAGGTGAAACATCATGGTTAAATAGTGTGAAAAATTGAAAGAAAAGGGGGAAGGAGAGAGAATCAAGGAATAAAGTTAAATACTTGCGAAGAACAACGTTCTACATTTTCTGCTAGAGCAATTTTGTGGAAATAAGTATGACGACATGTCCACGGGTATAAGGATTCTGGAACTGTTACGAATTTACGGATAAGAACACGGAAAACGCGGCAGTAATGGAAGAAAGTAAGAACAAAATTTTCAAGTTCGTGCGAATCTTCAATGTCACATGGTTACTTAATCTTGAAAGAGGGAAAAGTTGCGTGAAATTATTCCATTTATTTTCAACGATTCGAGTGATATCAAATTGTCTGCTAGTCTGTAATATACGTTATTTATTATCATCTTCACGTTGAATTTTTATAATGACAGGAAATTTACTTTTAGCTTCTAAACTGTTTGAAATAATAAACAAGTTTTTAAACGAAGAAGACTTTAAATAAAAATTTGAAATAGGCAATTGAATGACAATATAACAATTTAAGATTATTCTGAAATTCTGTCACTTTCAAATTTCAATTTATATAAAGTGCATGATATAATAAATTTCCTAATCCTACAATTAAACAATAGTACAATATTTTAATATTGTATAGTAACTACAAAAACAAAATATAGAAATTTTATAACCACTTTTCCATGTTTACAATTCCTATAGTACAAATAAATAAAAAGATTCCACGATGGAAGAATAAAAATAATTGGAAAATATTTCAGCATTAAAAATTTAAAATCAGTGTCAATTTATTATTCCATAATCATTGGAAACTATACCTTGCCAAATAAAAAAAAGTTATCCTATCATTTCCCTATTCTTCGCTGTCAAATTTCACTACATAAATATCATAATAATTACAAAATAAATTCAATGACAATTCCAAATCCACCTAATCACTGGATCACTAAAAATTATTAAACACCTTTAAAAAATTGCACAATCGATACGAAAAAAAATAAACAAATATAAAAAAATAAAATGGAGTTGCTCTTACATATGCTACATTGACAGAAAATCTGAGATGAAAAATTCGAGGGGTACAGGGGCTCCCTGATCGGTCCAATCAGTGGAACGATAAAGCAATCCATTGTAGTCGTAAGGTTCGATTATTTTGATCCCCCTTGTAGGACGAACCCGTTCCTGCT